>NW_025199064.1:0-5881 GCF_004010195.1 Chiloscyllium plagiosum
GTGGGAAAGAAAGAAATAACAAAGGAGTTGAACAGATACTTTTCATCAAACATCAAAGTGGAAGACACCAGCAGCCTCCCAGAACATAAAGAGAGTCAGGGAGCAGAGGTAATGGTAGTGACCACCACTAAGGAGAAGGTGCTGGGGAAGCTGAAAGCTCTGAAGATGGATAAATCACCCAGGCATGATGGACCGCATATCATTCTTCTAAGGAGATAGCGGAGGTGGTTTCAGAGGTCCTGTTGGTGATATTTCAGGAAGTTTTCAGGAATCACTGGAGTTAGGGAGTGTCCAAGAGGACTAGCAAATATAACCCCTGTTTAAGGAGAGAAGGATGCAGTAGACAGGAAATTACAGGTGGCCAGGCTAGTTGAAATTATTGTTAAGAAGGCTTAGTGGATCCTTGAGTTTGTGAATAGAGTATAAAAAAACAAGGAAGGCACAGAGTTCTGTGTTTAATCTATAGCATTACAAGGGTTGAATTTACAAACGCTATTGCAAAGAGCAGACTTACAAGTACGTTTGAAACAAAGCAAATTAGTTCGAAACAGACAGGAGCATATGTGACAAACAGACTTTTATCTAGACCCTGTTGTTAAGATGTGAGGAACAGCTTGTGACTAAACAGACAGAAAAAAACACTGTCAAAAAAGCACGAATAAAGCTGTTGCTGCTGGAGTCCCAATGATGTAGTCTATTTCGCCAGGTATTTGGAAAGATGGCTGACAGATTTCTCATTCCTGAGCAACCCAACATATACCTTCCAGATGAAGCAGCATTTCTCTTGTGCTCTTTAAATCCAGTCTCCTATCATTGCAGCTCACAACGGTGTCTCCCTTACATTGGAAAGAGCAAACAGAGATTGCACTGAGGAACATTCTTACTCTGCCTGTAGGAATAACCCTGACCTTCTCATTGCTTCCCATTCCAATAATCTACGTTGCTGGCATCTTAACTTTTCGTTCTGGACTGCTGCAATGTTCGAAGGAAGGACAACCCAAGAGCGAGTAACACGTCACTTTACACTTTGGTGCGTTAAAACCTATAGGTGTTAATATTCAATTCCATAATTTCACAACCCAACCCTATTATGACTGTTAAAAAATTTGCATACATTCTTCCTTCAAGTCTTCCTGTGACCGTGTCTTGTTTTTATTGCACTCAATAGAGGGAACCCATTTCTCCCATTCGCACATTAATTTACAACTATTTTATATCTATTTCTCTTGCACTGCCATTAAAAGCACACATCATTTTGCACTGCATCTCCACATCCTTTGTTTTCCGTCACCTCAACATTCACCTCTGCAGGGGATAGAAAAGCTCATTTCAAATCCTTATAGTTGTGAAGAAATGGCACCCTTGACTGATAAGGTTAAGTCTGTTTCTCTGTCTTCGCAGATGCTGCCAGACATGCTGGGTTTCTCCCGAAACGAATAGGCACTTCAAATTTTCAATAAAAGAAAAACAATAGATAATGGAAATCTGACACAAAAACAAAAGTTGATGAAGAAACTAGAAACTTTGACGGGTCACTGAACGTAACAAAAAAATCTGCATTGACTCCAGAGTTGCTGCCAGGCCTGCTTAGTTTCTTCAGCAATTTCTGTTTGTGAATAAGTTCCGCAGGCGTGTATCAAAGCTGCTCAAACGCCCTGTCCAACACAGAGCACCACACAACGGGAAATTAATGATAACGCAAGCTGCACAAATGCATTGGCTCTGAAACTACATAAGGCTGGCATCACTGACACTACAGAACTCTTAGATATTTTCAGGGAGAGGAACAGAGGGAAACGCATTCACTTCAAGCACAGAGGATGGCACAACTGGAAAGAAAAAAGATTCAGATGAATTGGTTTAAGGGTTTTTGAGAGGTGTGACGAATTGGAGCTGTGACACCATGGAGAGACCCTCAGCAGAATGAGAACATTAAAATGGAAGTGTTACCGCATCAGAAACCAGAGTAGGTCACTGGGTACAGGGCTGATGGGTGAATGGGTCTCGGTGTGAATTCGGAGCCGGCAACAGAATTGCATTGCAGATTTTGAAGCTAAAAACAGGACATTCATGTGGTGCTGCAGACTATAGCAGCAGAAGACGCTGAATTACATACAACCACAATCTGTAATTAATGCCCGAGATAATCCCTCAGTCTGCCATTTCCATGAAGCTGATATATGTTTCAGTGACAGTTTGGGTGAATATGACAGGTTCGGAACCATGTGTACCTGAACCTGATGTTAACCCATTAAAGCAACCACACTTGAATGGTTATATTCTAAAAAGCAGAACTAACATCTGATCAAGAGGGCCAAATGATCCTCCCACCAATAGATCACATCAAAACTCTGTAGCCCCGTCAGATTGAGTCATAAATAGTAATGGATGATTAAGAAATTCACTGGAAGAAGGGTTCGCCAAATATTGGCATCTTAAATAACAGAACAGCTTTGTACATCATTTTAAAAGACAAATGTGGAGTATCTCCACCATCCTCAGCCAGAAGCGCTGAGTCTATGACCCAACACACCCTTCTCATGATCCCCACAGAATCACCGATGCCAGACTTAAACCAATTCGATTGGCTGCACGTGGCATGAAGAAAAAGCTGAACACAGTAAATACGACAAAGGCAATGGGTACCGACACCATTCCTGTAATAGGGCTGAAGACTTGTGCTGCACAACAAGCCGTGTCCTGGGGAAAGTGTTTCATTCCAGTTTCAAATCTGACATCTTCCTGGCAATGTGGAAAATTACTCAGCAATGTCCAGTCCACTAAGAAGCGAATAATTACAATCTCACCAATTACCACCCCCTCAGTCCCATGACGACAGTCAAATTGGTGGGAGTTCTTTTTGACAGAGCTGTCAAGCAGCAAAGAAATAACCTGCTAAGCGTGGTTTCAGATAGATCCCCATGTGGAGATGGTGCTGTTGTGGAAATATCACTGGATTACTAATCCAGACCAGGCTACTGCACTGGTAGCTGGTGGAAGTTCAAAACAATTAATAAAATATCAAGATGTAAAATCTGCTGTTTGTAATAGTGAACTTGAAGTCAGTGGCGCTTGTAAACATCTATTGCCTTCCTCAATTGACTTTCAGGAAGTAAATCTCCCGTGCTTTCCAGGTCTGGCCGAAAAGTAACTCCAGACGCACAGACATGTGATAAATTCTTCAATGGTCTCTGAAACAGCCAAGCAAGGCATTCAATTGTATCAAACTGCACTGAGGTTTTAAAGGATAAAACCGATCAGAACACCCAGCTACAGCCTTGGTATCGGAAAAGGGAACGGGAAACACGGTTCTGTTGACCCTGCAGAGACCTCCTTCCTAACATCTGAGAGCTTGTGACAATATTTGCAGAGTTTCCTCCAGACTGCACTGAAATATCGGGAAAGGAGTAGTCATACAACACATTGAGCCCTCCCACATTCTCGGTCATGGAGAAAATCTCCTCAATGCACTTATCCCACACAATGTACACATTCCTTAATGTGATGAACATTTGGAAAAATATAAAATAGGCACTTCTGCAGTTTCTTCGGTCCATAGAGCTTTCTGACCCAGCCATTATAATGATGGATGATCCTGTGGCTCCACAACATTCTCCTGCCCTTTTCATTCTTTTAGTAGCTGGAAATCCTCATTTTGTTTTCAGTGCCTTTGCTTCCACAGCCTTATGTGGGAGAGAATTCCCAAGGTTCCCCAGTCCCTGCGTGCAGACATTTATTCTAATCTCAATGCAGTGTGACCTGCCTGTACTAATACTGTGGCCCCTTGTTTTAGGCGTCCCAGCCAGGGGAATTATCATCCCTGCTTCCAATCTGTCTCACCCTGT
The DNA here is from genome assembly GCF_004010195.1 of Chiloscyllium plagiosum. Taxonomy (NCBI): domain Eukaryota; kingdom Metazoa; phylum Chordata; class Chondrichthyes; order Orectolobiformes; family Hemiscylliidae; genus Chiloscyllium; species Chiloscyllium plagiosum. Next base: position 3,846 of record NW_025199064.1, read on the forward strand.
CAGAGTTTTAGATATTTCACTGAGATCTCCACATATTTTCCAAAACCCCATGGAATAAAAGCCCAGTCACCCCAAACTCTGCTCCCACAACAAGCCTGTCATCCCAGAGATCAGTCTGGTTATCCTTCGCTGCTCTCCCTGAATGTCAGGTTTGTCCTTTATTAGGTAAGGAGATCAAAGCAGTACACGATTTTGCACCATGTTCGAGATGGGGTCTCACCAAGACCCTGTACAGCTGCAGTAAGACAGCCTTACTCCTGGACTCAAATCCACTTGAAATGAAGGTCAACACACTATTTATCTTCTGACCTGCTTTATTTTCCTGCAATATTACTTTCAGTGACTGGTGTACAAGAAGACCGGATCCTTTTCAAGTTTACAGCTACCCACGTAGAGGGTCTGTGTATACTGCTCAGCGTGCTAATACCATTTCCCGATTGACTGCTGGATTCAGAACTCCCTGCCCTGCATGGACCTCGGAGGCTGCACAGAAGGAAATAACAAAAGGGAGCACAATTCCCTTTGTCGATCAATATGTTTCAACATATTCCTTTTCAATTGGTAAGCTGCCAAACTATTGTTCCCACCAAAGGATACAGCTTCACCTTTACTTAGTTTGCTCTCCATCTGCCAAATATGTGCCCATTCACCCCACTTGTGTCAGTCACCTTGGAGACTTTTTACAACCTCCTCACCCATTTACAATCCCACATCCTTCAGCACTGTCAGCAGGCTGGGATATATTGTATTTAGCTCCCTCAACGGGAATGTTTAATTGGTATTGTGAACAGCTGGGGCCCAAGCACCACTCCCTGCGATACCTCAGCAGCCATCCTCTGTTAAAAAAAAAGATTTTTTTTCAATTTATATATTTGATGGATCTGGGTATCACCAGCATTTATTGCCTGCCCCTAGTTGCCATTGAGAAGGTAGTGCTGAGCTGCCTTGTTGAACCGCTGCAGTCGTGAGTTGGGAAGATGGTGTCTGAGAATCTTTGGTGCCTCTTTTCAGTGCAGCTTGTCGATAGTGCACACTGCTGCTGCTGAGCGTTGATTGTGCAACATTGTGGATGAAGTGACAGTCAAACTGGCTGCTTTGTCCTGGATGGTACCAAGCTTCTTCAGTGTTGTTGGTGCTGCACTCATCTAGGCAAATGGGGAGTATTCAATCACACTTCTTGACCTATGCTTGTGGATAATGGACAGGCTTTTGGAAGTCAGGAGGTGAGTTATTGGCCGCATTATTCCTAGTATCTGACCTGCTGTTGTCGTTACCCTGTATATGTGGCGAGTCCAGTGAGTTTCTGTGCAATGCTTACCCCCCAGGATTTTGATACTGGGGGATTCAGTGATGGTACCACAATTGAATGCCAAGGGACAGTGTTTCGATTGTAATTTACTTGTGATGGTCACGGTCTGGCTTTGTGTTGCGAGAACATTACTTGCCACTTGTCAGCCTGGATACTGCCCAGATCTTGTCGCATTTGGACGTGGATTGCTTCAGTATCTGAGGAGCCACAAATGTTGCTGAACATTGTCCAATCATTGGCTAACATCCCCATTTCTAACATTATAATAGAGGGAAGGTCATTAATGAAGCAGCTCTGAAGTTGTCTGGACCTAGGACACTGCCCGAGGGATTCCTACAGACTTGTCCTGGAGCTGAGTTGCCTGACCTTTATCAATCATGACCATCTTCCTACGTGTCGTATGATTCTAACCAGCGGGGAGTTTGCCCCTGATACCCATTGATTCCAGTGTTGCGAAGGCCCCTTGATACGACACTTGGTCGAAGGCAGCCTTGATTTAAAGGGCTGTCACTCTCACCCCACCTCTGGAATTCAGCTATTCTGTCCATGTTTGAACCAAGGTAATGAGGTCAGGAGCTGAGTGACCCTGGTGGAGCCCAAACTGAGCGTCATTGACCAGGTTATTGCTGAGCAGGTGCTGCTTGAAAGCACTGATACCTATCATCACTTTACTGATAATCGAGAGTAGACTGAAGCTGGATTGCATGTGTTCTGCTTTTTATGTATA
>NW_025199065.1:0-2668 GCF_004010195.1 Chiloscyllium plagiosum
GCTGAGTTGGCTGTATTGTTGGTTTACAGAGCAATGTGATGTGGACAGCGTGGGTTCAGTTCCCATTACCAGTTTAAGATTACCATGAAGGACTCTCGTTCTCAAAATTCTCCCCTTGCCTGAGGTCTGGACCCTCTGGTCAAAACACCATGAGTCGCTTCTCTCTGTAATGAAGAGAGCAGCCCCTGTGGTCTGGTAAGACTATGGTGACACACACATTCCAGTGGGGTAACGTGATCGTATTCTGCTGTTATTGCATCCAGAACTGGACTGTGTTCATTCTGTCAGCAATAGTTTACTTCATTGGATGTGAATTACCTCTTTAATTGAACTGGTGTGTAATTGTTCAGGTATCAATCACATCAAAAACACGGTTTTTACCCACTGATTTCTCTCCGGTGAGATGAGACCGATAGATATCCATTTCCTGCCCTGTTGCTGGGTCTTTTATTCATTGCTAAGGCTTGATTTGTATTTATAAATGTATTTTCACACATTCAGGATTTCTGAATGTGCTTCATAGCAACTGAAGTCCTTGTGAGGTGTAGTCACTGTTGTGGGAGATATAGCAGCTGTATATCTCTAAGGCTTGACTTAGGGCTCCGCTTCCCTGCACCAATTCTCCCATTTACCAATCCCGCATAAATCCGGGCATTGCACCAACTCTCCCATTGAGTGTTATCCTGCCCCAGGTCTCCCACATAGAATTTCAAGGCACCTGCATAGATTCTCCAGTTATTGTTGCACTGCATCAATTCCTTACATTTAGTTGTTCCCTGATTTTTTTTTCATTTAGTGATGCAGTGTACTGAAGCTCCAATTTATCAATGCTTGCAACATTTCTTCTTTTTATTGATTCCCTGGCCCTTATTCCCCAATTTAGACATGCTGTGCTCCAATTTTCCAATATATTGGCACCCCCACCAATTTTCTAATGCAACTCCACTGTGCAACAGTGCATCATTTAATGAGGCCTTAGCCCGATTCTACCATTTAAAGGTGCGCTACTCTAATTCTCCCATTTACTGTTGCCATGCACCAATTCTCTAATTTAGCTCCACTGTGCACCAGGTCTCTCATTTACTGATGGCCCGCACCAATTCTCCAATTCCGTGCTGCTTAGTAACATTTCCCCCAATTACTGACGTCCTGAACAAGTTCTTCATTCAGTTTAGCCTTTCACCAATCCTCATATTGACTGATGCCCTCGCCCAAATTCCACCAAATCTCCCATTTACTCATATCCCTGTATTAAATCATCAATTTACTGATTCTACCATTTGGGGGTGCGCGACCCTAATTCTCCCATTTACTGTTGCCAATCACCAATTTAGCTCCACTGTGCACCAGGTCTCTCATTTACTGATGACCCGCACCAATTCTCCAATTCAGTGTTGCTTGGCATTATTTCCCCCAATTACTAATGTCCTGAACAAGTTCTCCACTCAGTGTTGTCTTCCCCCAATCCTCATACTGACTGATGCCCTCGCCCAATTTAGGGGTGCCCTACTCTAAATCTCCAAAAAGGTATGGCCCTGCCCCAATTTTCCAATTTAGTTGCAACACAACGCAACTCACCCATTTAGTGCTGAACTGCACCAATTCACCCATTATCTGATGCTCTGTTGCAAATATTCACATTTTGATAAGCTCTTTCCCAATTTTGGCACTTAGCAGTTCCTTGCAATGATTCTCCAATTTAGTGGAGAGCTGCCAGAATTCTTAAAGTTAGGTGTGTACAAGTTGGATCGAAGTGTCTGTTTCCGTGCTGTACATCTCTAAAGCTGTAATTAGTGTCCCGCTTCCCTGCACCAATTCTCCCATTTACCAATCCTGCACTAATTCGGGAATTTCACCAACTCACCCATTGAGGTTATCCTGCCCCAGTCCTCCCACTAAAATTTAATGGCACCTGCATGAATTCTCCAATTATTGTTGCTCTGCATCAATTCCTTCCATTTAGTTGTTCCCTGATACACATCTTCCACGTCCGGAACCCCTGATGATTTTTTTTCATTTCGTGATGCAGTGCACTGAATCTCCAATTTCCCGATGCTTGTGACATTTTTTCTGTTTATTGTTTCCCTGATCCCCAATTTAGACATGCTCTGCTCCAATTTTCCAATATATTGGCACTCCCACCAATTTTCTAATGTAATGGCACTGTGCAACAGATCTACCATTTATTGTTTCCACCAAATCTCCCATTTACTCATATCCCTGCACTAATCCTTCCATTTACTGATGCCCGAGCCCGATTCTACCATTTAAGGGTGTGCTACTCTAATTCTCCCTTTTACTGTTGCCATGCACCAATTCTCTAATTTAGCTCCACTGTGCACAGGGACTCTAATTTCTGATGTCCCGCATCAATTCTCCAATTCAGTGTTTCTTAGCATCATTTCCCCCAATTACTGATGTCCTGAACAAGTTCTCCATTCAGTTTGGGCTTACACCGATTGTTATATTGAATGATGCCCTCGCCCAATTTAAGGGTGCTCTACTGTAATTCCCACATCAAGTATTTTTACAAGGATGTTGCCAGGGCTGGGGTTTTGAGCTACAGGGAGAGGCTGAACGGGCTGGGACTGTTTTCCTTGGCGCGTCGGAGGCTAAGGGGTGACCTTCTAGAGGTTTACAAAATTATGAGGGACATGGATAGGATAAA
>NW_025199065.1:2795-5881 GCF_004010195.1 Chiloscyllium plagiosum
GATCTGTTTCAATGCTGTACATCTCTATGAGTCTATTGTCCTGTCCCAATTTTCCCATTTAGTGCTACACTGCATCAATTCTCCCATTTCCTGAAAAACTGAAACTCTCCCATTTGTTGCTAACTGCACCAATTTGCCATTATCGGATGCCACGTTCCAAATTCTCTTGTTTTGATAAGCCCTTGCCCAATTCTTCCATTTAGTAGTTCCTTGGAATGATTCTCCAATTTCGTGGAGTGCTACCAGAATTCTAAAATTGAGTCATAGACAAGTTGGACTGAATTGTCTGTTTCCATGTTGTACATCTCTATGATTGTATGACTCTATTTATGGCTCCGCTGCTCTGCACCATGTCTCCCATTTACCAATCCTGCACAAATCCTGAAACTGCACCAACTCTCCCATTGAGAATGATCCTGCCCAATTTAAAGGCACATGCATGAATTCTCCAATTACTGATGCCCTGCATCAATTCCTTCCATTTAATTGTTCCCTGATACACACCTTCCACGTACGGGTGACCTGCTGAATTGTTTTCATTTAGTGATGCACTGAACTGAATCTCCAATTTACCGATGCTTGCAACATTTCTTTTTATTGATTCCATGCCCCGACTCGCCAATTTAGACATGTTCTTCTCCAATTTTCTAATATATTGACATTCACACCAGTTTTCCAATGCAATGACACTGTGCACCGAATCTCCCACTTATTCATATCCCTGTACTAATTCTTCCATTTACTGATGCTCTAGCAGATTGTACCATTTAAGGGTGCGCTACTCTAATTCCCACATTTACCATGTACCCATTCTCTAATTGATCTCCACTGTGCCCCAGGTCTTCCATTCAGTATTTCCCTGCAATAATTCTCCCATTTAGTACACCGCTGACAGAATTTGCTAATTTGCGATCCCTGCATCATATCTCCAAATTACCGATCCTACACATATCTTCCCTTTCGTGGTGAACAGCACCAACTGCCCCATTTCGTGGTGCACTGTATTGAATCTGTATCACTAATCCTTTGCAACATTTGTCCTATTTACTGATTCACTGCCCGTGTTCTCCCATTTGCTCCAATTCTCGAAGTTATCAGCACCCTGCACCAGGTCTTTCATTTTCTGATACCTCGCACCAATTCTCCAATTCAGTGTTACATAGTGACTGATGCCCTCGCCCAATTTAGCGATGCCCTACTCTGTATCTCCCAAATGGTATTGTCCTGCCCCAATTCTCCCATTTAGTGCAACACAGCATAACCCACCCATTTCGTGCTGAACTGCACTAATTCGCCCATTATCTGATGCTCTGTTGCAAGTTCTCACATTTCGATAAGCCCTTTCGGAACTTTGCCATTTAATAGTTTCTTGCGATTTAATGGAGAGCTGACAGAATTCTTAAATTTAGATGTGGCCAAGTTGGACTGAAGGGTCTGTTTCCGTGCTGTACATCTCTAGGGGTGCAATTAGTGCTCCAATTCCTTGCACCAATTCTCCCATTTACCAATCCTGCACTAATTCGGGAATTTCACCAACTCCCCCATTGAGGTTATCCTGCCCCAGTCGTCCCACTAATAATTTAATGGCACCTGCATGAATTGTCCAATTAATGTTGCTCTGCATCAATTCCTTTCATTAATTGTTCCCTGATACACATCTTCAATGTACGGAAGCCCTGCTGATCTTATTTTTTTTATTTAGTGATGCACTGAACTGAATTTCCAATTTACCAATGCTTGCAACATTTCTATTTTTTTGTTGATTCCCTGACCCCATTCTCCAATCTGGACATGATCTGCTCCAATTTTCCAGAATATTGGCACACCCTCCAATTTTCTAATGTAATGGCACTGTGCACCAGATCTCTCATTTATTGTTTCCACCGAATCTCCCATTTACTCATATCCCTGTACTAATTCTTCCATTTATTGATGCCCGAGCTTGATTCTGCCATTTAAGGGTGCGCTACTCTAATTCTCCCATTTACTGTTGCCAAATACCAATTCCCCAATTTAGCCCCACTGTGCACCAGGTCTTCCATTTAGTATTTCCCTGCAACAATTCTCCCATTTAGTAGTCCGCTGACAGAACTTTCTAATCTTTCCTGCTAAACGTTCCTGCTAAACTGAAACTCTCCCATTTGGTGCTAACTGCACCAATTTGCCGTTATCGGATGCCCCGTTCCAATTTATCTTATTTCAATAAGCCCTTGCCCAATTCTTCCTTTAGTAGTTCCTTGGAATGATTCTCTAATTTCGTGGAGCGCTGCCAGAATTCTAAAATTGAGTAATAGACAAGTTGGACTGAAATGTCTGTTTCCATGTTATGCATCTCTATGATTGTATGACTCTATTTATGGCTCCGCTGCTCTGCACCATTTCTCCCATTTACCAATCCTGCACAAATCCTGAAACTGCACCAACTCTCCCATTGAGTATTATCCTGCCCAATTTAAAGGTACTTGCATGAATTCTCCAGTTATTAATGTCCTCCATCAATTCCTTCGATTCAAGTTTTCCCTGAAACACATCTTCCACGTACGGGTGCCCTGGTGAATTGTTTTCATTTAGTGATGCACTGAACTGAATCTCCAATTTACCAATGCTTGCAACATTTCTTTTCGTTGATTCGCTGGCCCCTATTCCCCAATTTAAATATGCTCTGCTCCAATTTTCCATTATATCGGCATTCCCACCAATTTTCTCATGTAACGGCATTTTGCACCAGATCTCCCATTTACTCATACCCCTATACTAATTCTTCTATTGACATTTCTCACATTTTGATAAGCCCTTGCCCAATTCTCCCTTTAAGTAGTCCCTTGCAATGATTGTCCAATTTAGTGCAGCGCTGTCAGAATTCTTAAATAGGCACGTGGACAACTCAGACCGAAGGATCTGTTTTTGTGTTGTAAATCTCGACGATTGTATGACTCTGTTTATGGCTATTTCTCCCATTTTCCAATCCTGCGCAAATCCTGGAACTGCACAAATTGTCCTATTGAGTGTTATCCTGCCCGAGTGCTCCCACTTCGAATTTAATGGCACCTGCTTGAATACTCCAATTATTAATGTCCTGCATTTTT
>NW_025199066.1:0-5881 GCF_004010195.1 Chiloscyllium plagiosum
CGCCCCAATGCCACTGCCTGCTCCCCGCCCTCAATGCCATTGCCCCCCTGCCCCAATGCCACTGCCCACCCATATTGAGTGCAGGATATAACCCCATGGAGCCAACTTTAAGACATTGCCTTATATGGCAGGAAGCCAGGTTCAGAAGGAGTTGTAAGGTCTCAAGGATACCACTGCTGTGGCCAGGAAGTGAAACCTATTCAGTCACAGGATGATGCCTGCAGAGGGTGGTGGTGGGATCACTATCAGGGACAGGGTATAACAATTACAGATACCACCCAACTGCTGGACTCCTTCTTTCGTTTCTGCCATTTGGGACTTACGAGAGCAAGGGGCAAAGGGCGTGAACCTGAATGTGACAACCCCTTCCTAATACCAACTCTCTCGTCAATCTCCTTCAGTCCAGGGAGAAGGAGTCAGTTCCTCCAATCTGGCCCTATCATTAAAACCCCTCCATCCCTGCAACTCTTCTGGTCGAGGGGATGGGCACTGATTAGGCCATTTGGTCCGTCCACACAAACAATGGGGAGGAAGGAGTAGGAGGGGACTATCAGGAGTGTAACCTCAGAAAGTTACTGCCCAGTGGTGGGGCTCCAGGGAATTGTGAAGGAGGGTTTACAATGGGGTGGGGGTGATATGGTAAAACAAGGCTAGGAAGGGGGTCATGAGGTAGGGGGGCGTCAATGGTCAGGAGCCCCAAAGTGGGTGTGGGCAGTAAATGACCACCCCGACTGGGCAGGATCACCTCAGAAACCAGGGTCAGGGTCAGGGTCAGGGTCAGGGTCAGGGTCAGGGTCAGGGTGGGGAAGGTGGGCAGGAGCAGTGACATGTGGGACGAGTAAAGAAGACAGATTCATAGCCAGCTCGAGGGAAAGGAAATAGCAGAATTGGAAAGAACAGTAGCAGACCTGAAGAGGGTGACTGAGAGAGACTAATGAAGAAATGAAGCTTGGACAGGGGACATTGGCACTGGCCAGTGTGCCTGTGTCTCTCGGTAATACACCAGGGACTCTTGCCAGGTTTGAGATGGGCTTGGCACGGAGATAGATGCATTGCTTTCCTGGCAGATAATTGCTGTTTGGTATTTCCAGATTCTGACCCACTCAGAACAATCCCACTTTGCCAGGTTTAATCATTTCCCTTCACCTCCTGTCTCCCATTGATTGTGCGATTCACACACTCTCCATGTAACTGGCTTTTAATTTTCTCAATCTGCCTCCAATCATCTCAGGATATTGCCACATTTGCTGGTTAACCATCTGCTGCTCTTCATGTGAGCTCTTTACAGATCAATCTATTTATTTTCTGTGTGTACATAAGTGTGCCTCTGGCTGTGTCTGCCTGTCTGTGTGTGTGTGTCTGTGTGTGTGACTGTGTGTGTGTGTCTGTGTGTGTGTGTCTGTGTGCGTGTCTGTGTGTGTGTGCGTATCTGTGTGTGTGTCTGTGTATGTCTGTGTGTGTGTGTCTGTGTGTGTGAGGTGGTCCCAGGGTCAGCAGGGTTAATGCTGTGGGGAAGTGGTCCGAGGGTCAGCAGGGTTAATGCTGTGGGGAAGTGGTCCGAGGGTCAGCAGGGTTAATGCTGTGGGGAAGTGGTCCGAGGGTCAGCAGGGTTAATGCTGTGGGGAAGTGGTCCGAGGGTCAGCAGGGTTAATGCTGTGGGGAAGTGGTCCGAGGGTCAGCAGGGTTAATGCTGTGGGGAAGTGGTCCGAGGGTCAGCAGGGTTAATGCTGTGGGGAAGTGGTCCGAGGGTCAGCAGGGTTAATGCTGTGGGGAAGTGGTCCGAGGGTCAGCAGGGTTAATGCTGTGGGGAAGTGGTCCGAGGGTCAGCAGGGTTAATGCTGTGGGGAAGTGGTCCGAGGGTCAGCAGGGTTAATGCTGTGGGGAAGTGGTCCGAGGGTCAGCAGGGTTAATGCTGTGGGGAAGTGGTCCGAGGGTCAGCAGGGTTAATGCTGTGGGGAAGTGGTCCGAGGGTCAGCAGGGTTAATGCTGTGGGGAAGTGGTCCGAGGGTCAGCAGGGTTAATGCTGTGGGGAAGTGGTCCGAGGGTCAGCAGGGTTAATGCTGTGGGGAAGTGGTCCGAGGGTCAGCAGGGTTAATGCTGTGGGGCGGTGGTCCCAGGGTCAGCAGGTTTAATGCTGTGGGAGGTGGTCCCAGGGTCAGCAGGGTTAATGCTGTGGGGCGGTGGTCCCAGGGTCAGCAGGGTTAATGCTGTGGGGCGGTGGTCCCAGGGTCAGCAGGGTTAATGCTGTGGGGCGGTGGTCCCAGGGTCAGCAGGGTTAATGCTGTGGGGCGGTGGTCCCAGGGTCAGCAGGGTTAATGCTGTGGGGCGGTGGTCCCAGGGTCAGCAGGGTTAATGCTGTGGGGCGGTGGTCCCAGGGTCAGCAGGGTTAATGCTGTGGGGAGGTGGTCCCAGGGTCAGCAGGGTTAATGCTGTGGGGAAGTGGTCCGAGGGTCAGCAGGGTTAATGCTGTGGGGAAGTGGTCCGAGGGTCAGCAGGGTTAATGCTGTGGGGAAGTGGTCCGAGGGTCAGCAGGGTTAATGCTGTGGGGAGGTGGTCCCAGGGTCAGCAGGGTTAATGCTGTGGGGAGGTGGTCCCAGGGTCAGCAGGTTTAATGCTGTGGGGCGGTGGTCCCAGGGTCAGCAGGTTTAATGCTGTGGGGTGGTGGTCCCAGGGTCAGCAGGGTTAATGCTGAGGGGAGGTGGTCCCAGGGTCAGCAGGGTTAATGCTGTGGGGAGGTGGTCCCAGGGTCAGCAGGGTTAATGCTGTGGGGCGGTGGTCCCAGGGTCAGCAGGGTTAATGCTGTGGGGAGGTGGTCCCAGGGTCAGCAGGTTTAATGCTGTGGGGCGATGGTCCCAGGGTCAGCAGGGTTAATGCTGTGGGGAGGTGGTCCCAGGGTCAGCAGGGTTAATGCTGTGGGGAGGTGGTCCCAGGGTCAGCAGGGTTAATGCTGTTGGGCGGTGGTCCCAGGGTCAGCACGGTTAATGCTGAGGGGAGGTGGTCCCAGGGTCAGCAGGGTTAATGCTGTGGGGAGGTGGTCCCAGGGTCAGCAGGGTTAATGCTGTGGGAGGTGGTCCCAGGGTCAGCAGGGTTAATGCTGTGGGGAGGTGGTCCCAGGGTCAGCAGGGTTAATGCTGTGGGGCGGTGGTCCCAGGGTCAGCAGGTTTAATGCTGTGGGAGGTGGTCCCAGGGTCAGCAGGGTTGGTGCTGCTTGTCATCCCAGTCTGATTGCATTTACTTTTAGTTTTCTGGATCTCACACAGAGCACATGCTCCACATGCACTCTACCCCATGACTCTACCCATGACTCTACCCCATGCACTCTACCCCATGCACTCTACCCCATGACACTACCCCATGCACTCTACACCATGAACTCTACCCCATGCACTCTACCCCATGACTCGCTGACGAAACACCTTCTGGAAAATGAGGAAGGTTAACACACAGCACAGCCGAGTGGCTCAGTGGTTAGCTCTGCTCTCTCATGGCGCCAATGACCTGTGTTCGATTCCAGCCTTGGGCGACTGTGTGTGTAGTATTTGCACATTCTCCCCGTTTCTGTTTGGGTTTGCTCCAGTTTCCTCCCACATTCCAAGGATGTGCAGGTTAGGTGAATTGGCTATGCTAAATTGCCCATCATGTTCAGGGATGTATAGGTTAGGTACATTAGTCAGGGGTAAATGTAGGGTAGAGGAATGGGTCTGGGTGGGTTACTCTTCTGAGGCCCAGTGTGGACTTGTTGGGCTGATGGGCCTATTACCACGCTGTAGGGATTCTAGCACAAATTAAAATAGAAACTGTTACTCAAACCTTTCACATCCCAGGATAGCAGCACAGAGGGAGAACAATGGAAAAGGTTCAGTCAATGCCCCTCCCTGAGGTTTGACAACAGAACCGGGAATACTGTAATTGTCAGGGCTTCTCTGTCACATTGCTGACGGACAAACTATCCTGTGGCATTGCTCTTAGTTGGAGGGATACTTAGAGAGGAGGAACTCATTGTAGGAGTAACTTTCCTCAGCCTTTGCCCATTGTAACGGAAACCCTCCCCGGCAATGCTCATTGTAAAAGAGACTCTCCTGTGGCATTGCTCACTCTACAGATGACATCCATGGCATTTCCATGGAGCTGTCCTATGGGAGGATTATGGAAGATGATGTATAATGCAGAATGCTGCTCATTAGGTTCAACTGGAACTAATCTGTCCTGACTGCCTATGGCTACAGTCTCTACAATAGGAGTTTATTTTGATTATTAGAGTTGAGGTTTCGCGACAAACAGGACAAATGGGAGATGCTGGGACTCTCAACATGAAACCGATTACATTAGGAAACAATGATCTTTTTGCAAAATAAAAAAATCAGGCATCATTTTGCTCATGGTTTGAGGACTGAATTTTAAGATTTTTGTGCAGAGGTCAGCAAAGGGACATGAAGGCTTTCCACACTGTAAGTAATCTAATCTAATCTAAAAAAAAGTAATCTAATCTAATCTAAAGGCATTTCATAATGCACTCAGTGTTCAAGTGCTCACACTCGGAAAATGCACTCTGACAAACAATGATCATTTCAACTGCTCAATCTTAACCAACAGGCTCCTGACACAGGGTTTGTCTTGGTGCTTTGAGACAAAATTGACAGCAACAGATATAGAGACAACAAAACTCTTAACATTGGCAAGAAAGTCTCTCGTCTGAAATGTTAGGAGAGGACCTCCAATGACATTGGGTCATGTTTCCCAATCAGTGTAACTCTGCTGAGTGCCAGTTCAATTTGGAGCTTTATAAAGTTTGAGTACAAGGAGGTAAAGAAAGGTCATTCGATACAGAATAATTTCCCCTCTACACTGTCACCATAACAAGTTCCCAAGATACATACAGGACAGGGTCAGACACAGAGTAAAGCTTCCTCTACATTGTCCACATCAAACAGTCCCAGGATAGGGACAGCACAGGCTTACGTACAGAGTAAAGCTTCCTCTGCAGTATCCCCCTTAAGCACTCCCCAGAACATGTGTGGCATGATCTAGAATCTCTCTCTGCACTGTTCCCACAAACACGATAAGTCCTTCATACTGGAGTAAGACTGCCCCTTCGTGGTTCAGATAGTTCAGTCATTATGTTTGTTTGCAATCAGAAATTCATTCGGGCATTCAGGACATTTAAAGGCAACGTGATGGTGATATGAGTGAATATATATTTGTTGGGGGGGGGAGTGTGTTGCATGTCTATGGTCTGTGTAGGTGATGTATCTGAGAGTGAACACTGAATGCGAGTGGGTGGGTGGTCAGTGCATGTGAGTGAATAGGGTCCTTTGTGAATCTGTCTGCTGCGGTGTGTGTGAGACGGAGTGTGATGGATCAGGGGGTAACTGTGGGTGTGTGTGTGTGAGAGAGAGAGAGTGGCTGTGAGACTGGGTTTGATGGGGTAGGGACGATCTGTGTGTGTGTTTGTAAGAAAGGTTGCACAACAATAACCACAGCATTTTAAGATTTAAGCATTTTTTTATTGTCATGTGTACTCAAATCCAGAAGTACAGGAGAACAGTGAAAGTTTTATAATGTTGTCACACATGGTGCCACCTCAGGTATGAAGGTACCGGGGTATAAAATCTTAGGTACACATGGAGAGACAAAACTGTTCTGAGCATAACTGGAAAAATAAATAACTAAAGGTAAAAGTTAAGATTCCTGTCATTCCCAGTACTGAGCGGAAATGTAAAAGATTAACGGTAAGTGCACTCGCTGCTCGGGGATTAATCTGACCCTGGGCCAGTTCTCTGGGAAACTGGGGGACATCCTGCTCTGGCCCTGCAGATGCTGGAGGAAACGCCTCGCTGACACTGCAGGCTCACTCTAACAATGATGTGCCCCAGGCCTAGAA
>NW_025199067.1:0-713 GCF_004010195.1 Chiloscyllium plagiosum
TCCTCGGATGCTGCCTGACCTGCTGTGCTTTTTCCAGCACCACACTAATCTAGACTCTTGTTTCCAGCATCTGCAGTCCTTGTTTTTACCTCGAGGAAGTGGTGGAGGCAAGTACAATTACAACATTTAAAGGCATCTGGATGGGGACATGAATATGAAGGGTTTAGAGGGAAACAGGCAAAGTGGTAACAAATGGGCCTAGATTAATTTAGGATATCTGGTCGGCATGGATGAGTTGGACTGCAGGGTCCATTTCTGTGCTGTACATCTCTATGATTCTTTGACTCAAAATCAAACTAAATTGAAAAGATTTACAAGAATGTTGCCAGGGTAGGAGGATCTGAGCTACAGGGAGAGGCTGAACAGGCTGGGGCTATTTTCCCTGGAGCGTCGGAGGCTGAGGGGTGACCTTATAGAGATTTACATAATTATGAGAGGCATGGATAGGATAAATAGGCAAAGTCTTTTCCCTGGGGTGGGGCAGTCCAGAACTAGAGGGCATAGGTTTAGGGTGAGAGGGGAAAGATATAAAAGAGACCTAAGCGGCAACCTTTTCACGCAGAGGGTGGTACGTGTGTGGAATGAGCTGCCAGAGGAAGTGGTGGAGGCTGGTACAATTGCAATATTTAAGAGGCACTTGGATGGGTATATGAATAGGAAGGGTTTGGAGGGATATGGGCCGGGTGCTGGCAGGTGGGACTAGATTGGGTTGG
>NW_025199067.1:5082-5881 GCF_004010195.1 Chiloscyllium plagiosum
CTGGGTGACATTGCCCTGCTGGATGACATTGCCCTGCCTGGGTGACATTGCCCTGCTGGATGACATTGCCCTGCCTGGGTGACATTGCCCTGCTGGATGACATTGCCCTGCCTGGGTGACATTGCCCTGCTGGATGACATTGCCCTGCCTGGGTGACATTGCCCTGCTGGATGACATTGCCCTGCCTGGGTGACATTGCCCTGCTGGATGACATTGCCCTGCCTGGGTGACATTGCCCTGCTGGATGACATTGCCCTGCCTGGGTGACATTGCCCTGCTGGATGACATTGCCCTGCCTGGGTGACATTGCCCTGCTGGATGACATTGCCCTGCCTGGGTGACATTGCCCTGCTGGATGACATTGCCCTGCCTGGGTGACATTGCCCTGCTGGATGACATTGCCCTGCCTGGGTGACATTGCCCTGCTGGATGACATTGCCCTGCCTGGGTGACATTGCCCTGCTGGATGACATTGCCCTGCCTGGGTGACATTGCCCTGCTGGATGACATTGCCCTGCCTGGGTGACATTGCCCTGCTGGATGACATTGCCCTGCCTGGGTGACATTGCCCTGCTGGATGACATTGCCCTGCCTGGGTGACATTGCCCTGCTGGATGACATTGCCCTGCCTGGGTGACATTGCCCTGCCTGGTGACATTGCCCTGCTGGGTGACATTGCCCTGGCTGGGTGACATTGCCCTGCTGGGTGACATTGCCCTGCTGGGTGACATTGCCCTGCCTGGGTGACATTGCCCTGCTGGATGTCATTGCCCTGCCTGGGTGACATTGCCCTGCTGGA
>NW_025199068.1:0-2818 GCF_004010195.1 Chiloscyllium plagiosum
TCAGGCACTGTCTTCGAGACCCTAACCCCTGGATTGAGTCTGCCTCCCCCACACTCTCAGACACAGTGTTCCAGACCCTAACCCCTGGATGAATCTGGCCTAGCCCATTCTCTGAGACACTGTGTTCCAGACCATAACCCTTGGATTAATCCAGCCTATCCAACACTCTCAGGCACTGTGTTCCAGACCGTAGCACCTGGATAAATCCGGCCTACCCCACACTCTCAGGCACTCTGTTCCAGACCCTAACCCTTGGATTGACCCGGCCTATCCCACACTCTCAGACACTGTGTTCCAGACCCTAACTCCAGCATTAAACCAGCCTCCCCCAAATTCTCAGACACTGTGTTCCAGACGCTATCCCTTGGATTGACCTGGGCTAACCCACACTCTCAGATACTGTGTTCCAGATCCTAACCCCTGGATTTACCCGGCCACCCCCACACTCTCTGGCACTCTATTCCAGATCCTAATCCCTGAATTAATCCGGCCAATCACACACTGTCAGGCACTGTGTTCCACACCCTAACCCCTGGATTAATCCGGCTATCCCACAATCTAAGGCACTGTGTTGCAGAGCTAACCCTGGATTGACCCGGCCTCCCCGACACTCTCAGGCACTTTGTTCCAGACCCTACCTCCTGGATTAATCCGGCCTATCCCACAATCTAAGGCACTGTGTTACGGAGCTAACCCTGGATTGACTCGGCCAAACCCACACTCTCAGGCACTTTGTTCCAGACCCTATCTCCTGGATTAATCCGGCCTATCCCATGCTCTCAGGGACTTTGTTCCAGACCATAACCCCTGGATTAATCCAGGCTATCCCACACTCTCAGGCACTGTGTTCCAGACCCGAACCCTAGCATTAAACCAGCCTCCCCCACACTCACAGGCACTTTGTTCCAGACCCTAACCCCAGCATTAAACCAGCTTCCCCCACACTCTCAGGCACTGTGTTCCAGAACCTAATCCCTGTATTGACACGGCATATCCCACACTCTCAGGCACTGTGTTCTAGAACCTAATCCCTGGATTGATCCAGCCTTCCCACACTCTCAGGCACTTTGTTCCAGACCCTAACCCCTGGATTGACCCAACCTCCCCACACTCTCTAGCACTGTGTTCCAGACCATAACCCCTGGATAAATCCGGCCTATCCCACTTTCTCAAGCGCTGTGTTCTAGACACTAACCCCTGGATTAATCCGGCCTATCCCACACTCTAAAGCACTTTGTTCCAGACCCTAACCCCTGGATTAATCCGGCCTACCCCACACTCTCAGGCTCTCTGTTCCAGAACCTAATCCTTGTATTGACACGGCATATCCCACACTCTCAGAAACACTGTGTTCTAGAACCTAATCCCTGGATTGATCCAGCCTCCCCACATTCTCAGGCACTGAATTCCAGACCCGAACACCTGGATTAATCCGGCCTATCCCACACGTTCAGGCACTCTATTCCAGACCCTAACACATGGATTAATCCGGCCTACCCCACACTCTCAGGCAATCTGTTCCAGAATCTAATCCTTGGATTGACCCAGCATCCCCGACACACTCAGGCACTTTGTTCCAGACTCTATCCCCTGGATTGACCCGGCCTACCCGACACACTCAGGCACTTTGTTCCAGACCCTAACCCCTGGATTGACCCAACATCCCCACACTCTCTAGCACTGTGTTCCAGACCATAACCCCTGGATAAATCCGGCCTATCCCACTCTCTCAAGCGCTGTGTACTAGACCCTAACCCCTGGATTAATCCGGCCTATCCAACACTCTAAAGCGCTTTGTTCCAGACCCTAACCCATGGATTGATCCGGCCTGTCACACACTCTCAGATACTGTGTTCCAGATCCTAACCCCTGGATTATTCCGGCCTACACCACACTCTGAGACACTTTATTGGATTGACCTGGCCTACCCCACATGCTCGGGCACTGTATTGCAGACCCTAATCCTAGCATTAAACCAGCCTCCTCACACTCTCAGGCACTGTGTTCCAGACCCTAACCCCTGGATTAATCCGGCCGACCCCACACTCTCAGACACTCTGTTCCAGACTCTAACCCCTGGATTAATCCAACCTATCCCATATTCTCAGGCACTGTGTTCCAGACCCTAACCCCTGGATTGACCCAGTCTCCCCACACTCTCTAGCACTGTTTTCCAGACCATAACCCCTGGATTAATCCAGCCTATCCCACTCTCTCAAACACTGTGTTCCAGTGCTAACCCTGGATTGACTCGGCCTAATCCAAACTCTCAGACACTGTGTTCCAGACCCTAACTCCTGGATTAATCCGGCCTATCCCATGCTCTCAGGCACTTTGTTCCAGATCCTAACCCCTGGATTAATCCGGCCTATCCCAAGCTTTCAGGCACTTTGTTCCAGACCCTAACCTCTTGATTGACCCGGCCCTGCCCACACTCTCAGGCACTGTGTTCCTGACCCTTACCCCTGGATTGACCCGGGCTAACCCACACTCTCAGACACTGTGTTCCAGATCCCAACCCCTCGATTTACCCGGCCACCCCCACAATCTCAGGCACTCTGTTCCAGACCCTAATCCCAGAATTAATCCGGCCGATCCCACACTCTCAGGCACTGTGTTCCACACCCTAACCCCTGGATTAATCCGGCCTATTCCACAATCTAAGGCACTGTGTTACAGAGCTAACTCTGGATTGACCCGGCCTCCCCGACACTCTCAGGCACTTTGTTCCAGACCCTAACGCCTGGATTAAACCAGCCTATCCCACTCTCTCAAGCACTATGTTCCTGACCCTAACTCCTGGATTGACCCGGCCTAT
>NW_025199068.1:3307-5882 GCF_004010195.1 Chiloscyllium plagiosum
ACCCAGCCTCCAAGACACACTCAGGCACTTTGTTCCAGACTCTAACCCCTGGATTGACCCGGTCTCCCCGACACTCTCAGGCACTTTGTTCCAGACCATAACCCCTGGATTGACCCAGCCTCCCCACACTCTCAGGCACTGAATTCCAGACCCTAACACCTGGATTAATCCGGCCTATCCCACACGCTCAGGCACTCTGTTCCAGACCTTAACCCCTGGATTGACCCAGCCTCCCCACACTCTCGGGCACTGTGTTCCACTCATTAACCCCTGGATTGACCCGGCCTGTCCCACACTCTCAGACACTGTGTTCCAGATCCTAACCCCTGGATTATTCCGGCCCACCCTGCACTCTGACACACTGTATCGGATTGACCCGGCCTACCCCACACGCTCGGGCATTGTATTGCAGACCCTAACCATAACATTAAACCAGCCTCCCCCACACTCTCATTGTGTTCCAGACCCTGGCCCCTGGATTAATCCGGCCTGTCCCACACTCTCAGGCACTCTGTTCCAGAACCTAACCTCAGCATTGAAACAGCCTCCCCCACACTCTCAAGCACTGTATTCCAGACCTTAACCCCTGGATTAAACCGGCCTATTCCAGACTCTCAGGCACTATGTTCCAGACCCTAGCCCCTGGATTGACCCGGGCTAACCCACATTCTCAGACACTGTTCCAGATCCTAACCCCTGGATTTCCCCAGCCACCCCCACACTGTCAGGCACTCTGTTCCGGACACTAATCACTGAATTAATCCGGCCTATCCCACACTCTCAGGCGTTGTGTTCCACACCCAAACCCCTGGATTAATCCGGCCTATCCCACAATCTAACGCACAGTGTTCCAGAGCTAACCCTGGATTGACGCAGATAACCCACACTCTCAGGCACTGTTTTCCAGACCCTAACCCCTGGATTAATCCGGCCTATCCCAAGCTTTCAGGCACTTTGTTCCAGACCCTAACCCTGGGATCGACCCAGCCTACCCCACACTCTCAGGCACTGGCTTCCAGACCCAACCCCTGAAGTAATCCGGCCTATCCCACACTCTCAGGCACTGTGTTCCAGACCCTAACCAATGGATTGACCTGGCCTATTCCACAATCTCAGGCACTGTCTTCGAGACCCTAACCCCTGGAGTAATCCGGCCTATCCCACACTCTCAGGCACTGTCTTCCAGACCCTAACCCTTGGATTAATCCGACCTACACGACATTTTCAGACACTGTGTTCCAGACCCGAGCCCCTGGATTGAGTCTGCCTCCCCCACACTCTCAGACACTGTGTTCCAGACCCTAACCCCTGGATTAATCCGGCCAACCCAACACTTTCAGGCACTTTGTTCCAGACCCTAACCCCTGGATTAATCCTGCCTACCCCAGACTTTCAGACACTGTATTCTGGACCCTAACCCTTGGATTAATCCTGCCTATTCCACACTCTCAGGCACTATGTTCTAGACCCAACCCCCTGGATTGACCCAGCTTCCCCACATTCTCAGACACTGTATTCCAGATCCTAACCCCTGGATTAATCCGATCTACACGACATTTTCAGACACTGTGTTCCAGACCCTAACCCCTGGATTGAGTCTGCCTCCCCCACACTCTCAGACACTGTGTTCCAGACCCTAACCCCTGGATTAATCTGGCCTAGCCCATTCTCTCAGACACTGTGTTCCAGACCATAACCCTTGGATTAATCCAGCCTATCCAACACTCTCAGGCACTGTGTTCCAGACCCTAGCACCTGGATAAATCCGGCCTATCCCACACTCTCAGGCACTCTGTTCCAGACCCTAACCCTAGGATTGCCCCGGCCTATCCCACACTCTCAGATACTGTGTTCCAGACCCTAACTCCAGCATTAAACCAGCCTCCCACACACTCTCAGACACTGTGTTCCAGACCCTTACCACTGCATTAAACCAGCCTGCCCCAAAATCTCAGACACTGTGTTCCAGACGCTATCCTTTGGATTGACCTGGGCTAACCCACACTCTCAGAAACTGTGTTCCAGATCCTAACCCCTGGATTTACCCGGCCACTCCCACACTCTCTGGCACTCTGTTCCAGATCCTAACCCCTGAATTAATCCGGCCTATCACACACTGTCAGGCACTGTGTTCCACACCCTAACCCCTGGATTAATCCGGCTATCCCACAATCTAAGGCACTGTGTTACAGAGCTAACCGTGGATTGACCTGGCCTCCCCGACACTCTCAGGCACTTTGTTCCAGACCCTATCTCCTGGATTAATCCGGCCTATCCCACAATCTAAGGCACTGTGTTACGGAGCTAACCCTGGATTGACTCGGCCTAACCTACACTCTCAGGCACTTTGTTCCAGACCCTATCTCCTGGATTAATCCGGCCTATCCCATGCTCTCAGGGACTTAGTTCCAGACCATAACCCCTGGATTAATCCAGGCTATCCCACACTCTCAGGCACTGTGTTCCAGTCCTAAACCCCTGGATTGACCCAGCTTCCCCACACTCTCAGGCACTGTGTTCCAGACCCTAACCCTTGGATTGCCCCGGGCTAACCCACACTCTCAGATACTGTGTT
>NW_025199069.1:0-5882 GCF_004010195.1 Chiloscyllium plagiosum
ATCCCCTCCTTCCCAGAACAATGATAGATGTCCCCATGCCCTCACTTCCTACTGCACTAGAATCCACATTCACAGAATCTTCCTCCGTCTCCAGAAGGACAGCGCCATCAAATACATCTTCCCCTTCCGTCCAGTGTCAGCATTTTACAAAGACTATTCCTTCTGTGGCACGCTCCATCACCCCGAACACTTTCCCACACCCCCATGGTACCTTCCATTGTAAATGCAGAAGCAGCAACATTTTCCCATTCACCTCTTCCCTCCTCATTGTCCTAGGACCTAAAAATACTTTTTTAGGTGAAGCAGCATTTCAGTTGTACTCTTTCAATCCAGTTTCCTGTCATTGCTGTTCACAATGTAGTCTCCTTTACATTAGTGAGCCAAACAGAAACTGCTTTGAGGAACATCTCCACTCTGTCTGTAGGAATGACCCTTTCCTTCCGATTGCTCCCCATTTCAATAACCTACATTGCTGCCAGGATAATGAGAATTCTTTGAGGAGGTAACGACGCGTTGAACCAGAGAAAACTACCTATCTGAACTTCCAGAAAGCCTCTGATATGGTATCGCACAGGAGGCTGCAGAGTAAGATAAGGACCTATGGTGTCAGAGGCCAAGTGCTGGCATGGATAAAAGGTTGGCTCTCTGGCAGGAGGCATAGTGAATAAAATTGTCCCTCTCAGGATAGCAGCCGGTGACTAGCAGTGTTCCACAAGAGTCAGTGTTGTGACCACAACATTTCACTTTCTAGGTTAATGATCTGAGTGGTGGGACAGAAGGCATTCTGGCTACGTTTGCAGATGATGCAAAGATAGTTGGAGGGGCATGCAGTATTGAGGAGGCAGGGAGCCTGCAGAAAGATTTCGACAGTTTAGGAGAGTGGGAAAAGCAGTAGCAGATGGAACACAATGTGGAGAGTGTGAGGTCAGGCACTTTGGTGTGAAGAATACAGGCATGGACTATTTACTAAATGGGAAAAAAAACAGAAATCTGAGTAACAAAGGGACTTGGGATTCCAAGCCCAGGATTCACCTTAGATAAACTTACAGGTTGAGTCAGTAGTTAAGAAGGCAGATGCAATGTTGTAATTCATCTCGAGAGGAGTAGGATATAATGATGAGGATTCTGAGGCTTTCTAAGGCTCTGGTCAGACCACATTTTCAGTATTTTGTGCCTCATACCTCAGGAAGAATGTGTTAGCCTTGAAGTGTGTCAAGAGAAGGTTCAGCAGAAATGAAAAGCTTAACACATGAGGAACGTTGGAGGACCCTGGGTTTATACTCGGTGAAGATTAGAAGAATGAGGGGAGGATCCAATTGAAACTTACAGAATACTGAATGACCTGGATACAGACAAAACTGGCAGGACGTTTGCACTAGCAGGAGGATACAGGCTTAAAGCAAAGGGAAAACCCATTAGAACGGAGATAAAATGAAACGTGTTTAGCCAGAGAGTGGTGAAATTGTGGAATTCCTTATCACAGAAGGCTGTGGGAACCAAATCATTTGGCACCAACGATATAGCCAGGAAAGGGACTGAGGATCTGAAAAGTGACTACAGAGAGTTAGTTTACAAGCTGAAGAGCAGGACGAGTAGAGAAGTGATCTCAGGTTTGCTACCAGTGCCACGAACTCGTTAGATGAGGAACAGTCAGCGAATGTAGCTTTAAACGCGGCGGCGAGGCTGGTGCAGGAGGGAGGACTTCAGATACCTCGACCATCGAGATACCTTCTGGGTAAGGTGGGACCTGTACATGAAGGACGGGTTGCACCTGAACTGGAGGGGCACAAATGGCCTGTTTAAACTGATTCTGGCGTGTTTAAACCAGTTTGGCAGGTGGGTAGGAATAAGACCACATGTCTGAGAGTGGGTGAGGTGCAGCCAGGACAATGACGGGATATATTGAATCTATCAGGAAGGTTTCTCACGCGATGAAACAAAGGGATCGGTTAAAGTGCGTCTGCTTTAATGCAAGGACTGTCCGAAATAAGAGTGACGAACTTCGAGCATGGATCAATACTTGGGGCAACGATGTCGTGGCCATAATGGAGACGTAGTTTTCACAGGCGCAGGGATGGCTGCTTGATTTCCCAGGGGTTAGAACATTTAAAAGTGTTTCGGCTCAGCACGTTGGCACAATGGCTCGCACTGCTGCCTCACAGCGCCAGAGAACCGGGTTCAATTCCCACGTCAGGGAACTGCCAGTGCGGATTTTGCAAACTTTCCCTGTGGATTTCCTCCGGTGCTCCGGTTTCCTCCCATAATCCAAACATGTGCAGATTAGGTGAATTGGCCATGCTAAATTGTCCGTCGTGTTAGATGAAGGCGGAAATGTAGGGGAATGGTTTGGGTGGGTTGCTCTATCGTGTGTTGGTGCGGACTTGTTGGGCCTGTTCCACACTGTAAGTAATCTAATCTAATCTAAAAAAGAACAGGGTGGCTGAAAAATGAGGAGGGGGTGGAGAATTGTTAATCAGAGAGTGCGTCAGAGCTAGATAAATGAAGGTTGTTGAGGAAGGTTTGTCTACTGAGTCAGTATGGGTGGAAGTGAGGAACAGCAAGGGAACAGTCACCGCATTTGTGGGTTTTCTGCAGACCACCTAATAATAGTAGAGAGACTGAAGATCCCATAGGCGGGCAGATTCTGGAAAAATGCAAAAGTAGCACGATTATAGTTATGGGTGATTTCAACATTTCCAATATCGACTGGAACCTCCTAAGTGCAGATGGTGTGGATGTAGCCGTTTTTGTCAGGTGTGTTCAAGACGGTTTCCTTACTCAGTATGTGGACGGACCATTGAGAGGAGAGGCTATTTTGCATTTGGTGCTCGGCAACGAACCAGGTCAGGTGTCAGAACTAACGGTGGGAGAGCACTATGGCGAAAGTGATCACAACTGCCTCAAATGTAGCATCGTCTGCGAGAGTGAATATTTCCGAGGGAAGATATTTAACTGTGGAAAAGGAAATTATGATGCTATCAGACAGGAGTTGGGAAGGACAGACGGGTAAGATTAAGGAACCTTGGATGACGAGAACAGAGGAACGTCTCGTAAAAAGGAAGCAGGCAGCTTATGTAAGATGAAGGAAGCAAGGATCTAGCACAGCTTTAGAGGATTACAGACTTACTAGAAACGAGCTCAGAAAAGGCGAGCCATGATGGGGCACGAAAAAGGCTTGACAGGAAGGATTAGGGAGAATCCAAAGGCATTTTTCTCATACGTGAGGAATAAGAGAATAATCAGGGAGAAGGTAGGGCCGACCAGGATTAGCTTAGGGAACTTATGCGTGGAATCTAAGCAGATAGGGGACGTCCTAACTGAGTTTTTTGTTTAGATTTTCACCAAGGAAAGTGAACTTGTTGTAAATGAAACTTAGAGGAGCTGGGCCAGATCAGTCTTGACCAGGTCAAGATTGATGAAGTTGATGTGCTCGCAATTTTGGAAAACATTAAGATGGATAAGTCCCCAGGGCCAGACCACATTTATCCTAGACTGCTCCAGGAAGCAAGAAAGGAGGTTGCTAAGCCGCTGGTGAGGATATTTGCCTTCTCACTCTTCACTGGAGTCGTACCAGAGGATTGGAAGGAGGCACAAGTTGTTCCTTATTTCAAGAAGGGTAATAGGGAAATCCCTGGCAATTAGGGATCAGTCGATCTTACGTCTGCGGTCAGCAAAGTTTGGAAAAAATTCTGAGGAATAGGATTATGACTATTTGGCAAAGCATAGTGTGATTAAAGGCAGTCAGCATGGCTTCATGAAGGGCAGGCAACGCCTCACAATCTTATTGATTTCTTTGAACAGGTGTAAAGACAGGTCGACGATAGTCGAACAGTGGATGTGGTGCATGTGGACTTCAGCAAGGTATTTGATAGGGTTCCCCATGGAAGGTCATTCATAAAGTTAGGAAGTATGGGATACAGGGAGATTTGGTTATCTGGATTCAGAATTGGCTGGTTGGCAGAAGGCAGACAGTGATTGTAGATGGAAAGTATTCTGCTTGGAGGACAGTGTTGAGAGGGATCTCACAGGGCTGTGTTCTTGGGTCTCTGCTCTTTGTAGTTTTTATCAATGACTTGGATGAGGAGGTTATGGTGTGTGTTAGTAACTTTGCTGATGACACAAAGGTTGGAGGTGACGTCGATAGTATAGAGGGCTATTGTAGACTGCAGCGCGACATAGACAGGATGCAGAGCTGGGCTGAGAAATGACAGATGGTGTTCAACCTGGATAAATGCAAAGTAATGCATTTTGGAAGGTCAAATTCGAATCCTGAATATAGCATTAAAGACAGGATTCTTGGCAGTGTGGAGGAACAGAGGGATCTGGGTGCGCAATTGCATAGATCCCTCAACGTTGCCACCCAAGTGGATAGAGTGTCAAGAAAGCATATGGTGTTTTGGCTTTCATTAATAGGGGGATCTAGTTTAAGAGCCATGAGGTTTTGCTGCAGCTCTACAAGTCCTGGTGAGACCACACTTGGAATATTTTGTCCAGTTGTGGACGCCCTACTATTGGAAAGCTCAGAGGCTTTGGAGAGGTTGCAAAGAAGGTTTACCAGGATGCAGCCTGGATTGGAGGGCTTGTTTTATGAAGAAAGGTTGAACGAGCTTGGATCTTTCTCTCTGGAGACAAGGAGGAGAGAGGAGAGCTGATCCAGGTGTACAAAATAATGAGAGGAATAGATAGTGTCAACACCCAGAGACTTTTCCCCAGGGCAGGAGTGACTAGTACGAGAAGTCATAGTTTGAAGATATTAGGAGGAAGGTAAAAGGGAGACGTCAGAGGTAGGTTCTTTATGCAGAGATTTGTGAATGCATGGAATGCATTGCCAGCTCTGATGGTGAAAGCAAAGTCGTTGGGGACATTTAAGCGACTGTTGATCATGCACATGGATAGCAGTGAGTTGAGGGGTGCGTAGTTTAACTTACTACATTTTACATTAGGATTAAATCTCGGGACAACATCGTGGCCCAAAGGGCCTGTCCTGTGCTGTACTGCTCTATGTTCTATTTAGTATATTTAAAACAGACTCAGACAAGTTTTGATTGACAAGAAGATCAAAGATTATTGAGAGGAAGCAGGAAAATGGGGCTGAAAATCTGTCAGTCGTGATCGAATGGCGGAGCAGACTTGCTTCATTTCTGTTCGTATAGAGTTGTGGCCTTATAACTGTTCGGTCCTGGATGGCACGGTGGCTCAGTGGTTTGCACTGCTGCCTCACAGCATCAGGGAACTGGGTTTGATTTCCTCTGGGGGTATGCGGGTAAGAAGATGCAGGTTGCTGCAATGTTCCAATGAAGCGCAACCCAAGCTCGAGTAACACCTCACTTTACACTTTGGTACGTTACAGTCTGTAGGAGTTAATATTCAATTCCATAAATTCACAGTCTGAACCCATTATGGCTGTTCTCCATTTTCCGTACACTCTCCCTCCTGGGCTCCCTAAGTTCGTGTCTTGTTTTGCTCAATTCAACAGAGAAAATCATTTTTTGAAATATTTACACATTATTTTACACCCATTATATATCTGTGTCTCTTTCACCACAATTTCAAGCCCATTTTCTTTCACACTGGGCGTCCAAACACTCTTTCCCACCACTGCCAAGATACTAAAGCGCTCACTTTCCAATCCGTTACACGTCTGAAGAAGATTTGCACTGGACTTGAAACATTAACATTGTTTCTCTGTCTCTGCAGATGTTGCCAGACTCCTGAGTTCCTGCAAAAATGAAAAGTTACAGAATAAATTTTCGATATAGCAAAGATCATTGGATACAGGAAATCTGAAACAAAAACAAAAATTGTTGGACTTCCTGGGTGCTTTGAGGAACAGTCACAGAAACCGAAATATTAACTCTGCTTTCACTGCACAGATGCTGTCA
>NW_025199070.1:0-4273 GCF_004010195.1 Chiloscyllium plagiosum
TCTCTTTAACTCAGCCTTAAATATTCACAAGGAGTCTGCGCAGAGCTCTCTGTGGCAAGAGGTTCCAAAGATACTCATCTCTCAGAGAATAAATTGCTCCCTATCTCAGTCTTAAATTGGTGCCCCTTTGTTCTGAGATGATGCCCTCAGGTCTCAGACTTTCCCATGAGGGGGAACATCCTCTGAACATTTACTCTGTTAAGCCCCTTAAGAATTCTATAAGTCACTTAGATCACTTCTAATTCATCTAAACGCCAATGAATAGAGTCCCAACTTGTTTAGCCTTTGCTCCTAAATCAGTCCCTCGTTATAGCAACCATTCTAGCGAATCTTCTCTGAACTGTCTCCAATGAATTGATATCTTTTAAATAAATTTGATTATGCTGATCATCCAACTGAGTATCCTGCTGCTGGTTTCATCCCGTTCCTTTTGATTCCTT
Source organism: Chiloscyllium plagiosum (assembly GCF_004010195.1). Taxonomy (NCBI): domain Eukaryota; kingdom Metazoa; phylum Chordata; class Chondrichthyes; order Orectolobiformes; family Hemiscylliidae; genus Chiloscyllium; species Chiloscyllium plagiosum. Next base: position 441 of record NW_025199070.1, read on the forward strand.
AGTCCTAAGAACTATATCTAACTCCTTCTTGAAAACATACAATATTTTGGCCTCAGCCAATTTCTGTGGCAGAGAATTCCACAGACACCACTTTAGATTAGATTAGATTAGATTACTTACAGTGTGGAAACAGGTCCTTCGGCCCAACAAGTCCACACCGCCCCACCAAAGCGCAACCCACCCATACCCCTACATCTATCCCTTACCTAATACTACGGGCAATTTAGCATGGCCAATTCACCTGACCTGCACATCTTTGGACCGTGGGAGGAGTGCAAACTCCACACAGTCAGTCGCCTCAGGCGGGAATTGAACCCGGGTCTCTGGCGCTGTGAGCACACAAGTGAAAGGCAGGGGGTTTAGAGGGGATTTGAGGAAAATTCTTTACACCCATAGGGTGATGGTAGTCTGGAAAACACTGTCTGGGAAGGGAGTTCAGGCTGGTAACCTTACTATCTTTAAAAAATACTTAGGTGAACATTTGAAGTCTCATAACATTCAAGGCTATGTGCTGGAAAGTGGGATTAGTGTAGATTTAGTGTATTTGTAGTGGTACAAACTTGATGGGCCAAAGAGCATCTTTTGTATTGTATAATTCTGGGCTCATCACTCTGTGGGTAAAGAATTTTCCCCTCGTGCTGGTTTGAAATGGTCTACCCTGTATCCTCAGATTGTGATCTATGGTTCTAGACACCTGGTGATTTGTGAGTTCCTGTGAGATCCGACTTGACCTGCATAATTACTTTCAGTGACTAGTGTATAAGGACACCCAGATCTTGTTATATCTCCCCACTTCCCAATCTATCACCATTCAGGTAATAATCCACTTTCCTGTTTTTGCTACCATATTACAAATTGAACTGAAAATTCCTTTTAGGCTGCACAGATAAGACTTTTGAAATGTGAAAATTATAAAAAGTGACGCTGTAAATAATCGATGTCGGAGTTCAAAGTTTGTGAGAAGATTTGGAGTATTAACACTGCTCACACTAACAGGAATGTTAAACAAAGAAAACCCATTTCTTTATTGTTGTCATCTCTGGTCATTATTTGTATGTAAATCTTGACAATGTCAGCAGGCTATTTCAACACTGAACACATCATAAAAGTTGCTTCTTCAGTGGGAGTCATTGGATAAAGAATCAAAATGTAGGGATCCTCTCTGTTTGTACCCATGCCAATTTGTAGGGCACTGGATTTGGGGTCGAAATTGATATTATTTTTAAAGAAAGTAAATTTGAATATCAACCGTGCATCCTTGTTTTGCTTCGATCACATGATTAGATTACTTACAGTGTGGAAACAGGCCCTTTGGCCCAACAAGTCCACACTGACCTGCCGAAGCACAACCCACCCACATCCCTACATTTACCCCTTCACCTAACACTATGGGCAATTTAGCATGGCCAATTCACCTGACCTGCACATCTTTGGACTGTGGGAGGAATCCCACGCAGACACGGGGAGAATGTGCAACTCCACACAGACAGTCGTCTGAGGCGGGAATTGAACCCGGGTCTCTGGCGCTGTGAGGCAGCAGTGCTAACCACTGTGCCACCGTGCTGCGCCCGTGATGTATCTACTCCGTTTGCAAAATGGAAGAATCTGAACCTCAGTGGCATTGTAGGTATTATGCTTTATTGGCCAGTGTTCATTTGTCTGAGCGTAAATAGCTGAGAAGGCAACTTCTGGTTGATTAATTCATGATTTTTCTGAAGGTAATATTTTCATAGTAGTTAACCATGATAGAATCCTCTTGGACTGTTATTTTAATTAACAAATAAGATTCTGTTATTCGCCATCAACAGTTGATTTGAGAGTCCTACTTAAGGAAGATGTTTACTGCCTCTTGTTATGAATAAAGGAGAGCTGAACACCATATAAAGTCTTGAACTGCTAAGCCATATTTCGCTGGAATCCGCAAGTAGAGGAAATAAAGCGGCATGAAAGTTAATTATGATCATGGCAACAGATTGGAAAAGATTGAGTTGGCAGGGATTACTTCGTTGACAGTCTTCTGCTGTGCAACTTGACAGAAACGTCAGACTCAATAATACCTTCCAGTCTAAGCATAATTTTCCGATGAGTGGGAGTCTGCCAGGCATTTTGGGAACTTTTGCCACCCTGGAATTGATGTGCTGCTGTGATCTTTGACATGGAAGAATGACGTTTTTCAGAAGGTTTCAGAAGCACAGTATCCTGCCTTGGTCCTCTAATGAGTGGTTACGTCAACGTTTGAACAGTATTTTGTTATATTATTGAAGCAGGTTGGATAAATCATTTGAAAAGTTTAGAAAAGCCAAAGAAGAAAGTCTTGATACTTAAATAGAAAGATGGTATGGGTCTAAGGAAAGATGCATGCAGACCAAAATGAACAGAAAGTACTTACCAGAGAGAACAGAGTTTACAAGTAAATTTAACTGTTGTGTTAGGATGGATGGGCATTCATCAGCTGGAATACTAGTGGCTATCCTGGCACAAAAACATTTCAAAAGGATTATGCCTGCTTTAGCATTTTCTTTTCTGTCATGGACATGCTAGCTCCAGAAATCTTAGTGTGAGACAGAACTTCAATCATAGACTGGCAAGACACCAGTTCAAGCAGTGCCAGTGGGAGTTGTAGCCGCTTGCTTGCACTGCATACCAGCCTACATACAGGATTGTCAATGGAGATCTGTGAATTTTAAGTTGGATGTGTTTGTAGGAACCAGACAGGTGCCCAGAGCAAGGGGAAGATGAGGTACTTGGAAGGCCTGGCAAGGTCTTCTCCCATGATTGAGCCTTACAATTAGCTACTCATATTGTTCGATATGGGTTGCTTCAATGGTGCCCCAAACCAGACTGTAGGCATGTTCATCAGGGTTTACCTGGTAGGTTGCCTGTGTGATGCACCTCAAAGCCTACTGCTCAAATACCAGTGATTGTGGGATGAAGACATTAGGTGGCTACTTAAGGGCCTAACTTGGTCTCTGGGTGAAAGTGGTGCTTTGCCCTTCCCTTATTTTTGGATTATATTGCAAAGAGGCAGGTAAATGACAGGATTTCCACCCCACACCTTCCCATCCGAGAGCATAGCCCTCTTTTCACTACAAAAGGCTTCCATTCCGTTCATTTGGACTAGACTTGAGCTAGGCTGTCAAGTCGGACTAACCCTATAGCCACCCAAGCAAAAGCTATTCTCTACTCTGCTCTGAAAAACCAGGTTTTGTTTTTATATCATGGACCAGAGCCTGTGACTAATGCTGCAGAGAGTATGGATCCCTCCTTGAATTTCAGAGGCCAAGCAATATATAATCAGGACAGGTCACATTTTGTTGGATGATTCCCTGACCAACACCTGAAAGTCTGTGGGGAATGCATCACCATTGATACTAGGTGCACCACAGCTTTTTAAGGCTCCAAAAGGCATTTAGTGGCTGGAGATGGGATTTCTGCCTGCCCTTGGAAGGAAGTCCTATCTCTGGGCTGCCAAACAATCAAATTATCTTAAGGGGTCAAAATTCCTTGCCTCATTTTTAGGGGCAACCAAGCATTCATTCCTTGCAAGCCAGGAATATTACTCCAGCTCTTGGAGTGGTTGCCTGCAACCGTTAAACATTCTAACCCTTTAGTCGTTTCCTGGTCGGCCTGTCTCTCTTGGCCAGACAATCTTCCTCCTTTGCCAGCCTACTTGACCCATGACAGTTACGCAGAACATAGAACATAGAAAAGTACAGCACAGAACAAGCCCTTTGGCCCACAGTGTTGTGCCGAGATTTAATCCTAATGTCAAATGTAGTAACTTAACCTACGCACCCCTCAACTCACTGCTATGCATGTGTATGTCCAGCAGT
>NW_025199070.1:4323-5882 GCF_004010195.1 Chiloscyllium plagiosum
ATTATTTTGTACACCTCGATCAGGTCTCCTCTCTTCCTCCTTCTCTCCAGAGAGAAAAGTCCGAACTTATTCAACCTTTCTTCAGAAGGCAAGTCCTCCAGTCCAGGCAGCATCCTGGTAAACCTTCTTTGCACCCTCTCCAAAGCCTGTTTCTTTGCTATAGTAGAGCGATCAGAACTGGACACAGTATTTCAAGTGTGGTCTCACCAGGGACATGTAGAGCTGCAGCAAAACCTCATGGCTCTTAAACTCGATCCCCCTGTTAATGAAAGCCAAAACACTATATGCTTTCTGAACAACCCTATCCACTTGGGTGGCAACTTTGAGGGATCTATGTACTTGCACATCCCAGATCCCTCTGTTCCTCCACACGAGTTCGACCTTCTAAAATGCGTCCCTTTGCATTTATCCAGGTTGAATTCCATCTGCCGTTTCTCAGCCCAACTCTGCATCCTGTCTATGTCACGCTGCAGCCTGCAGTAGCCCTCTGTTCTATCGACGATACCTCCCACCTTAGCGTCATCTGCACATTTACTAACCCATCCCTCAATCTCCTCATCCAAGTCAGTTATAAAACCTACAAAGAGCAGAGGCCCAAGAACAGAGCCCTCCGGGGCCCCACTCAACACTGACCTCCAGGCAGAATACTTCCCATCTACAACAACCCTCTGCCTTCTGTCAACCAGTCAATTCTGAATCCAGATAGCTAAATCTCCCTGTATCCCATACTTCCTGACTTTATGAATGAGTCTACCATGGGGAACCCTATCAAATGCCTTGCTGAAGTCCATATACACCACATTCACTGCTCAACCATCATCGACCTGTCTTGACACCTCAAAGAACTCAGTAAGATTTGTGAGGCATGACCTGCCCCTCACAAAGCCATGCTGACTGCCTTTAATCACACTATGCTTTGCCAAATAGTCATAAATCCTATCCCTCAGAACTCGTTCCAAAACTTTGCTGTCCACAGACTTAAGACTGACTGGTCTGTAATTGCCAGGGATTTCCCTATTACCCTTCTTGAAAAGAGGAACAACATTCGCCTCCTTCCAATCCTCCGGTACGACTCCGGTGGAGAGTGAGGAGGCAAATATTCTCACCAGCGGCTTAGCAACCCCCTTTCTCGCTTCCCGGAACAGCCTAAGATAAATCAGGTCTGGCCCTGGAGACTTATCAATCTTAATGTTTTCCAAAATTTCTAGCACATCAACTTCATCAATCTTGATCTGGTCAAGACTGTATCCCAGCTCCTCTAAGTTTTCATTTACAACAAGTTCCCTTTCCTTGGTGAAAATCAAAGCAAAAAACTCATTTAGGGCTTCCCCTGTATGCTCAGACTCCACGCACAAGTTCCCTAAGCTATCCTTGGTCGGCCCTAACTTCACCCTGATCATTATCTTATTCCTCACATACGAGTAAAATGCCTTTGGGTTCTCCCTAATCCTTCTTGCCAAGCCTTTTTCGTGCCTCCTCCTGGCTCTCCTCAGTCCAGTTCTGTGCTCCTTTCTAGCTAGTCTGCAGTCCTCTAAAGCTGTGCTAGATCCTTGCTTCCT
>NW_025199071.1:0-3909 GCF_004010195.1 Chiloscyllium plagiosum
GGGCACAAGAAAGTCTTGGCAGAACGGATTAGGAAGAACACAAAGGCATTTTATACTTACGTGAGGAATAAGCGAATGGTCAAAGAAAGTGTAGGGCCGTTCAGGGATAGCGTTGGGAATTTGTGTGTGAAGTCTGAGGAGGTAGAGGAAGCCCTAAACGAGTATTTTGCTTCTGTCTTTACGAAAGAAACGAATTTTGTAGCGAATGAAACCTTTGAAGAGCAGGTGTGCATGCTGGAATGGTTAGAGATCGAGGAAACTGATAGCTGATGTGCTGAAAATGTTGGCAAACATTAAGATTGACAAGTCGCCAGGCCCGGACCAGCTTCGGGAAACGAGAAATCCAATTGCTTCGCCACTTGCAAAGATCTTTGCATCATCACTCTCCACAGGAGTCATACCTGAGGACTGGAGAGAGGCAAATGTAATTCCTCTCTTCAAGAAAGGAAATAGGGAAATCTCCGGCAATTACAGACCAGTATGTCTCACGTCTATCGTCTGCAAGGTGTAAGAAAGGATTCTGAGGGATAGGATTTACGATCATCTCGAAGAGCATGGCTTGATTAAATGCAGTCAACACGGCTTTGTGAGGGGCTGGTCATGCCTCACAAACCTTACCGAGTTCTTTGAGGATGTGACCAGAAAAGTTGATGCGAGTCGAGCAGCGGATGTGGTGTATATGGACTTCAGCAAGGCATTTGATAAGGTTCCCCATGGTAGACTCATTCAGAAGATCAGGAGGAATGGGACACAGGGAACTTAGCTGTCTGGGTACAGAATTGGCTGGCCAACAGAAGACAGTGAATGGTATTAGAAGAAAAATATCCTGCCTGGAAGTCTGTGGTGAGTGGTGTTCCACAGGGCTCTGTCCTTGGGCCTCTACTGCTTGTAAATTTTATTCATAACTTGGATGAGGGGATTGAAGGATGGGTCAGCAAGTTTTCAGACCACACAACGTTTGGAGGTGTGACAGAATAGAGGGCTGTTGTAGGCTGCAGCAGGACATTGACAAGATTAAGGATAGGTTCTTGGCAGTGTGGAGGAACAGAGCGATCTTGTTGTGCAGGCACATCGACCCTTACAGTGGCCACCCAAGTGGTCAGGGTTGTTAAGAAAGCATATGGTGTTTTGGCTTTCATTAACAGGGGGGTTGAGTTTAAGAGTTGTGAGATCTTGTTGCAGCTCTATAAAACTTTGGTTAGACTGCACTTGGAATACTGCGTCCAGTTCAGGTCTCCCTATTTTCAGAAAGATGTGGATGCTTTGGAAAAGGTTCAGTGGAGGTTTACCAGGATGCTGCCTGGACTAGAGGGCTTATCTTATGAAGAGAGGTTGACTGAGCTTGGACCTTTTTCATTGAAGAAAAGGAACAGGAGAGGGGACCTAACTGAGGTACACAAGATAATGAGAGGCATATATCGAGCCGATAGCCAGAAACTATTTCCCAGAGCAGAAATGACTAACACGAGGGGTCATAGTTAAGCTGGTTGGAGGAAAGTATAGAGGGGGTGTCAGAGGTGGGTTCCTTACACAGAGAGTTGTGAGAGCGTGGAATGCGTTGCCAGTAGCAGTTGTGGAAGCAAGGTAATTGGGGACATTTAAGAGACTACTGGACATGCATATTGCCACAGAAATTTGAGGGTGCATACATGAGGATCAGTGGTCGGCACAACATCGTGGGCTGAAGGGCCTGGTGTGTGCTGTACTGTTCTATGTTGTATGTTCTATGGTTTGCAGGATATTGCGAAACATACATGCTCAGTGAAGCAGCACGATATATAGCCCTGAAATGGAAAGCAGTCAATCAGTTGGTTCGACAGTGGTAGACAATTTCAGGTGAAGTACAGATTGATTGAAGTACAAACATGAGGAGAGATAAATCCCCTGTGCCAGAGGGGAAACATCTGAGGTTGCTACAGGAAGAGGAGAAAGATATTTCTGACCCTTTGGCGATGATCTTTGCGTCTTCACTCTCCATTGGAGTAGTGCCAAATGATTGAGGGTGACAAATGTTACTCACTTGTTCAGGCAAGGGAATAAGGATAATCGTGAGAATTACAGTCCAGTCAGTTTTACATCAGTATTGCGCAAAGTAGTGGAGAAGATTCTGAGAGATAGACTTTATGATTACTTGGAAAATCATAGTTTGTATGATTTGTAGTTTGTATAGAAATAGTCAGCATAGCTTTGTGAGGGGCAAGTCATGCCTCACAAACCTTATGGGATCTTTGAGAATGGGATCAAGCACATTGAAGAAGGTAAAGCAGTGGATGCGGTGTGTGTGGATTTTAACAAAGCATTTGATCACGTTCCCCGTCGTACGTACATTCAGAAAGTAAGGAGGCATAGGATACAGGGAAACCTATCTGTCTGGATACAGAATTGGTTGGCCCATAGAGACACATAGTGGTGGTAATGGGAAGTGTGAGAACTGGGCGGCACGGTGGCACAGTGGTTAGCACTGCTGCCTCATAATGCCAGAGACCCAGGTTAAATTTCCGCCTCAGGCGACTGACTGTGTGGAGTTTCCACGTTCTCCCCGTGTCTGCGTGGATTTTCACTTGATGCTCCGGTTTCCTCCAACAGTCCAAATATGTGCAGGTTAGATGAATTGGCTATGATAAATTGCCTGTTGTGTTAGATGGAGGGGAATGGGTCTGGATGGGTTGCAGTTCGGTGTGGACTTGGGCTGAAGTTCCTGTTTCCTCACTGTAAGCAATTTAATCTATTCACTCTGGAGCTCGGTGAAAAGTGGTGTTCTGTCGGGCTCGGTTCTGGTAACTCTGTTGTTTGTGTTTTCTATAAATGATTTGGATGAGGGACTGCAACGGTGGGTTATTACATTTGTCGTTGGAAAGGAAATGCTGGTGGAAATTGTGGATAGTGTGGGGGCTGTAGTAGTTTGCACTGGAATATTGACAGGATGAAGAACTGGGCTGATAAGTGAAAGTTGGATTTAAACCTGGAAAAGTGTGAAGCGATTTATTCTGGATGATTGACTTTGAATGCAGAATACAGGATACAAGGTAGGTATGTGCTCGTCAGGTTCCCAACAAATCACCCTCCTCTCCAGGCACCTTCTCTGCCACCAAAGGAATTGCACGATCTGTGCACACACCTCCTCCCCCCCAAAGCCTCAAAGATCCTTCCCCATCCATCAAGGTTTCAACTATAGTTCCACACATGTCAGCTACTGTATCTTTTGCTCCAAATGTGGTATTCTCTACGTTGGTGAGATAGGACATCTACTCGCAGAGCACTGCAGAAAACACCTCAGGGACACCCGCACCAACCAGCCCCACTGCACTGTGGCCGATCGATTCAACTCCCCTCCGACTCTGCTGAGGACATGCAGGTCCAGGGCTTCATCCATCGCCACTCCCTTACTACCACATCTTCAACCCCGGGACCCTCCAATCCCATGGTATCAATGTGGATTTCACCAGTTTCCTCATTTCCCCTCCTCCGACCTTTTCACATTTCCAATCTTCCAGCTTAGCACCGCCCTCACGACCTGTCCCACCTTTTTATTCAAAGTGGGAAAGGGTACTTCTTTTATATTCCCTCCAGAGTGGAAGCAGGCCCTTTGGCCCAACAAGTCCATCCCAAACCTCCGAAGAGTAACCCATTTCCCTCTGACTAATGCACCTATAACTATGGGCAATTTTGAATGACCAATTCACCTGCTTACACATCTTTGGAAGTTGGGAGAAAACCAGAACACGCGGAGGAAACCCACGCAGATATGTGGGAGAACGTGCAAACTCCACACGGAGAGTCGCCTGAGGCTGGAATCGTAACTGGTCCCAGGCACTGTGAGGCAGTAGTGTTAACCACTGAGCCACCGTGCCCACCAGTCCATCTTCCTTCCCACCTATCCACTCCACCCTCCCCTGCGATGTATTACCA
>NW_025199071.1:5276-5882 GCF_004010195.1 Chiloscyllium plagiosum
GGTCTCTGCAGCCCTTTACATTCGTAACTTACAAATATATATCCAGTTTCCTTTTGAATCTTCATTCACAACTCTCCCAGACAGAGCATTCTAAATGCTAATAACTCTCTCAATAAAGACGTTTTTCCTTATCTCACTTCTAGCTCTTGTGCTGACAATCTTGAAACTCCGACTCCTAGACGCTGTAATGCCAATGAACAGAGTATTCGTATTTTAACCCGTAATTTTTTCCATAATTTTGAACACTGCAATAGGTTCACAACTTTGTCCGTTCTGCTTAATGAAGAGTAACCCTAATTGTTCACAACCTACCTTTAACTAAATCGTTCATTCCAGTTGTCATTCCGATTATTTATAAGGTTACTGGTATTCTTGTACAAAGTAATGTGACGTGTGTTTGTTTGTTTGTGTGTGTGTGTGTGAGTGTGTGTGTGTGTGTGTGTGAGAGAGAGAGAGAGAGAGAGATGTTGTTAAAGAGCTCGTACAGGGTGAGGGTTACAATGTTTGGATCATTGGGATCTATTCCAGGACAGGTGAGAGCTTTCAAAAATAGACAGGTTGCATCTAAACTGCAGGAGCACCTATAGTGAGGTTTGCAAGTGGAAA
>NW_025199072.1:0-1952 GCF_004010195.1 Chiloscyllium plagiosum
AAGGACATGGAAGATATTGAATGTTGGGAAATATAGGATGACATCTTGAAAACTGTCCATATTACAGAGGAGGTGTTGGAGTCTTGAAATGCATAAAAGTGGATAAATCCCCAGGACCTGATCAGTCGTACTCTCGAACTCTGTGGGAAGCTAGAGAAGTGATTGCTGGAGCACTTACTGAGATACTTGTATCATCGATAGTCACAGGTGAGGCGCTAGAAGTCTGTATGTTGGCTAACGTGGTGCCACTATTTAGGAAGTGTGATAAGGACAAGCCAGGGAAGGAAAGACCGGTGAGCCTGACCTCAGTGGTGGGCAAGATGTTGGAGGGAATCCTGAGGGACAGGATGTAAGTGTATTTGGAAAGGCAAGGACTGATTAGAGATAGTTAGCATGGTTTTGTGCGTGGGAAATTCATGGCTCATGAACTTAATTGAGTTTTTTGAAGAAGGAACACAGTGGATTGATGAGGGCAGAGCAGTGGACGTGATCTATATGGACTTCGGTTAGGCATTCGACAAGGTTCCTCGTGGGAGACTGGTTAACAAGGTTCGATCTCATGAATTACAGAGAGAATTAACAATTTCTATAGAAGACTGGCTTAAATGTTGAAGACAGAGGGTGGTGATGAAGAGTTGCTTTTCGGACTGGAGGCCTGTGACCAGTGGAGTGTCACAGGATCGGTGCTGAGTCCTCTACTTTTTGTCATTTATATAAATGATTTGATTGTGAATAAAGGAGGTGTAGTTCGCAGGATTGCAAATGACACCAAAATTGGAGGTGTAGTGGACAGCAAAGAAGGTTACCTCAGACTACAACAGGAACTTAATCAGATGGGCCAATAGGCTGATGAGTGGCAGATGGAGTTTAATTTAGATAAATGTGAGGTGCTGCATTTTGGGAAAACAATTCAGAGCAGCACTTATGCGCTTAATAGTAAGGACTTAGGAGTGTTGCTGAACAAAGAGACCTTGGAGTGAAGTTTCATAGCTTGAAAGTGGACTCACAGGTAGATAAGATAGTGAAGAAGGTTTTGGTATGCTTTCCTTTATTGGTCAGAGTACTGAGTACAGGAGTGGGGAGGTCTGTACAGGACGTTGGTTAGGCCACCTTTGCAATATTGTGTACAGTTCTAGTCTCCAACATGTTGCAAGAATTTTATGAAACTTGGTTCAGAAAAGTTTTAAATGGATATTGCGGGATTGGAGGATTTGACCTATGAGGAGAGGCTGAACAGGCTGGGGCAGTTTTCCCTGGAACGTCGGAGGCTGTGGGGCGACCTTATAAAGGTTTATAAAATCACAAGAGGCATGGATAGGGTAAATAGATCAAATCTTTTCCTTGGGGTTGGGGAGCCCAGAACGAGAGGGGAAAAGGTTTAGGGTGAGAGGGGAAAGATACAAAAGAGACCTAAGGGCAACCTTTTCACACAGAGGGTGGTACGTGCATGGAATGAGCTGCTAGAGGAAGTGCTGGAGGGCAGTACAATTGTAAATTTCAAAGACATCTGGATGGGTATATGAATAGGAAGCGTTTGGAGGGATATGAGCCAAGTGCTGACAAATGGAATTAGGTTAGTGTAGGATATCTGGTTGGCATGGATGAGTTGGACTGAAGGGTCTGTTTAAGTGCTGTTCATCCCGATGACTCTATTTGTCTCTATGGATGAGGGAGACTATCACCTGACCCAATATCCCCTTCGGTGGCTCAACGTTTGCTTTGTTTCCAACAAAGAGCTGCAGATGCTGCAGATCTGAGAGACAGCACAGAAATTGCTGGGGAAACTCAGCAGGTCTGGCAGCATCTGTGAGGAGGGAACCTTTCAGATCCAGGGATTGTTCTTCAGAACTGAAGGCTTCTGATTCTGGTGCTGTCAGACCTGCTGAGCTTCCCCAGCAATTTCTTGTTTGGATTTCAGCCCCAATCCAGTTGGTGATGATCACGGCCTTGTT
>NW_025199072.1:2002-5883 GCF_004010195.1 Chiloscyllium plagiosum
TGTGGAACCGGGCAGCATTGCTCAGCATCTCGGAAGTTTTCCCCTGTGCTGCTTCCGATTTGTTATTGAAATATTGGTTGCAGCACAAGGATGGGTTTGTTTTGTTCGAAATGTGAGAGACTGCTCCCGTCAGGAACCTGAAATAATTACAGAAGCCGCTGGAAACACTGAACAGTTCCAACAGCTTCTGTAGTGGTGGGGAGGGAGGATTAATGTGTCAAATCTATACAAGGATAAAATAAACTCCAGCCACAAAACAGTCAGAGTTCCTAAGTTTTACAAACATCCGTATAACATTATTCTGAACCATCAATTCCCCTTAAACCCTTCCAATGTGGAATAGCATCTTTCTGATTCTCACTTTGAGAGATCTCCCTCAGTGAGCTCCTCCACCATTCTTTCCATTTCACTGGGGACCCACTATCCGCAGTCTCCAAACAAATGACCTGAACTCAGATTCACAGAGATCTTAAAGAGTGACACAATGCAGATAGGAATTTGATTTCATTTCTGTTTCTGAGTCCAATCTTCACTCAGTGAGACAGAGTCAGGTATTCAAGGCTTCAGCAAGAGCTGGATTCTGCTTCTGGTGATTGTCTTCATCCAGTGTGAAGGAGGGCCGTGGGCCGGAAGGAGCTCATCATTGTGCTTCGGGTTGTCTGCTCAGTCTGCAGCATTGCAGGCCGTGGGAGCAGGGCAGTGGGAATGTTACCTCGTGTGGACTGCAATATGACTTTCCACACATTGTTCCAGGGCAGTTACAGAGCTCCAGGAATTCTGAATGAGGATCTGAAAAATGCATTGATTGATGGAGGAGGATCAGGAAAACAGGATAAAGCTGATGAGATCAGCAGGATTTCTCTGTGCCATACTTTATTTTCTGCTTCATAAATCTACAATCCGGAGCTCAACCCACTCAGAGCAATATAAGCTCAGAAACAAATCATTCAGTCTAACACATCCATGCCGAACTGATATCCGATGTAAATCTCATCCTATTTGTCAGAATCTGGCCCATGTTCCTCTGAACCCTTTTTAATTCCTACACCCACCCAGATACCTTTTAAATGTTGTAATTGTACCAACCTTCACTACTTCCTCTTGCAGCTCATGCACACAGTGCCCTCTGCGTGAAAAATGTTCCCCTTAGGTCCCTTATATGTTTCCCCTCTCAACTTTAACATATGCCACCTGCTTCTGGACTCCCCCACCACAGGAAAATCACCTTGCTTTTTTACCCTATTGAGGCTCGTCATGATTTTGTGAACCTCTATGAGGTTACCCCTCAGCCACTGACGCTCAGGGATGATACCCTCAACTTATACAGTGTTACCCTCCAGCACAAACCCTCCAACCTTGGCAACATCCTTGTACATCTTTTCTGAAACCTTTCATGTTTCACAACACCCTTCTTATAGGAGGGAGTCCAGAATTGCACACTGTGGCCGAACCAATACCGCAACATGGCCTCCCAATTCCTTTACACAATTAACTGAGCAATAAAGTCAAAAATGACAAAGGCCTTCTTCACTCTGCTATCGAAATATCAGTCCACCTTCACCGATCTATGAAACTGCACTCCAGGTCTACTTGTTCAGCAATACCCCTAGTACCTTGCAATTAAGTGTATAAGTCCTGCTGTCTTTTGCCTTTCCAAAATGCAGCACCTCACATTTATCTAAATTAATCTCCATCTGCCACTCCTCAGCCCATTGGCCCATCTGATCAAGATCCTGTTGTAACCTGAGATAACCATCTTCACTATCCTCCATACCTCCAATTTTACTGCCATCTGCAAACTTACTAACCATTCATCCTGTGGTCACATCCAAATCATTTATATAAATGACAAAACAACAGTGGACACAGCACCGATCCTTGTGGCACACTGCTGGTCACAGGCCTCCAGTCTGAAAAGCAACCCTCCCCCACCACCCTCTGTTTTCTACCTTCGAGCCAGTTCTCTACCCAAATGGTAATTCTACTGCCCCAATTCCTGATGACAACAGGCGGGTCAGTTTGCCACCGGTGCTGTTTATACTTGGAATATACCTGGAGCAGAGCAAGATTAGAGAATTCTGGCAGCAGACTACAAATGGGAGAATTGTTGCAGGGAAATACTGAATGGAAGTCCTGGTGCACAGTGGAGCTAAATTAGAGAATGGGTGCATGGCACCAGGAAATGGGAGAATTAGCGTAGCGCACCCTTAAATGGTAGAATCGGGCTCGGCCATCAGTAAATGGAAGAATTAGTACAGGGACAAGAGTAAATGGAAGATTTGGTGGGAATCCATAAATGGAAGATTCAGTGCACAGTGCCATTACATTGGAAAACTGGTGTGAGTGTCAATATATTAGAAAATTGGCGCAGAGCCTGTCTAAATTGGGGAATAGGGGCCAGGGAATCAACAACATAAGACATGTTGCAAGCATCGGTAAATTGGAGATTCAGTTCAGTGCACCACTAAATGAAAACAATTCAGCAGGGCACACGTACGTGGAAGATGTGTGTCAGGGAATGACTAAATGGCAGGAATTGATGCAGGGCAACAATAATTGGAGAGTTCTTACAGATGCCATTAAATTCTAAGTGGGAGGACTGGGGCAGAATAACCTCAATGGATGAGTTGGTGAAATTCCCGAATTGGTGCAGGATTGGTAAATGGGAGAACTGTTGCCGGGAAGCAGCCTTCAAGATGTACAGCACAGAAACAGACCCTTCAGTCCCAACTTGTCCACACTTAATTTTAAGAATTCTGTCAACTCTCCACTAAATTTGAGTATAATTGCAAGAAACTACAAAATGTAAAATTGGAATAGGGCTTCTTGAAATGTGAGAATTTGCAACAGGGCATCAGATAATGGGTGAATTAGTGCAGTTCAGCACAAAATGGGTGAGTTATGCTGTGTTGCATGGAATGGGAGAATTGGGGCAGGAAAATACCATTTGGGACATTGAGAGTAGGGCACCCCTAAATTGGGTAAGGACATCAGTCAGTGTGAGGATTGGTGTAAGGCAAAACTGAGTAGTGAACTTGTTCAGGACGTCAGTAATTGGGGGAAATGGTGCTAACCAACACTGAATCGGAGAATTGGTGCGGGCCATCAGTAAATGGGAGAATTAGAGTTGCGCACCCTTAAATGGTCGAATCGGGCTCGGGCATCAGAAAATGGACGAATTAGTACAGGGATATGAGTAAATGGGAGATTCTGTGTGAATCAATAAATGGGAGATTCGATGCACAGTGCCATTACTTTGGAAAAATGGTTTATGTGTCAATATATGAGAGAGTTGGAGCACAGCATATCTAAATTAGGGAATAGGACCAGGGAATCAATTAAAAAGAAGAAATGTTACAAGCATGGGTAAGTTGGAGATTTAGTTCAGTGCATCACTAAATGAAAACAGTTCAGCAGGGCACCCGTACGTGGAAGAGGTGTGTCAGGGAACAACTAAATGGAGGGAATTGATGCAGGGGAACAATAATTAGAGAATTCATGCCGGTGCCTGTAAATAGGGCAGGATAATACTCAATGGAAGAGTTGGTGCAGTTTCAGGATTTGTGCAGGATTGGTAAATGGGAGAGATGTGCAGAGCAGCGGAGTCATAAATAGAGTCAAACAATCACAGAGATGGACAACATGGAAACAGACACTTCAGTCCAACTTGTCTATGTCTCAATTTTAGAATTCTGTCAGCACTCCACGAAATTGGAGAATGATTCCAAGGAAATACTAAATGGAAGAATTGGGCAAGGGATTATCGAAATCAGAGAATTTGGAACGTGGCATCCGATAATGGGAGAATTGGTGCAGTGGGGCATGGATGTCCAGCACGGAAACAGACCCTTCAGTCCAACTTGTCCACGCCTAAATATCAG
>NW_025199073.1:0-5883 GCF_004010195.1 Chiloscyllium plagiosum
CTATTACTTTATCTATTCCTCTCATTATTTTGTATACCTCAATCAGGTCTCCTCTCTTCCTCTTCTCTCCAGAGAGAAAAGTCTGAGCTTATTCAAGCTTTCTTCATAAGGCAAGCCCTTCAGTCCAGGCAACATCCTGGTAAACTTTCTTTGCATCCTCTCCAAAGCCTCTATATATGTCTTATAGCAGAGCGACCAGAACTGGGTACAATATTCCAATTGTGGTTTCACCAGGGATATGTAGAGCTGTAGCAAAACCTCGCGGCTCTCAAACTCGATTCCCCTGTAAATGAAAGCCTGAACATCATATTCGTTCTTAACAATCCTATCCATTTGGGTGGCAACTTTGAGGGATCTATGTACTTGCACACCCAGATCCCTCTGTTCCTCCACACTGCCAAGAATCCTGCCTTAAACCCAATATTCAGCATTCGAGTTCGACCTTCCAAACTGGAAATGGATGCACCGAATGCCAAACAGGAGAAGGTTGTTGCCATGTATCAGTAGAGTTTGGACTAATAACTAGAAACATGAAACCGGCCCTTTAAGCAAGTTTTCCAAGAGAGAATGAGTACCAGAGGGCACCTGAGGAAGTTTATCAGTAAAGTACAGCTAATTAACAGGGCTTGACCATACTCATGGACAAAAAGATATAAAGCAATCAGAGAAACCAAAGAACAGAGTGTGTATATAAAAGGTACAAGAGACAGCATGGATCAAGGCCTTGAAGAATTTACAGACAGACATAAGTTTAAACTCAATACATTAGATGATAATGAGCCAGTTAAGATCTCAGTCCTTTCACTGTAAGTACCAGTTTAAATTTACCAGTCTTGTCCAGACCAGCATTAAATGGGATTTTTATTTGCATTGTGCACATCTCCTGAGTTTATAAGATATCTTAGTTTTGTAAATGCAATAGAATGTATTTCCCCCGTTTCAGCAATTCATTCAATAGAAGTCAACAGAAATAAACAACTTTCCATAGCTGACTTTCAACAGCCAGACTGATACAATGTTCAAAGAGGATCTGCATGTACAAAGTTGGCTTGTCAGGGGGTTAAATGATTTCAAATTCGAAAACTAGCTTCCATTTTAATCATATCAGCTGGATGTTGGATACTCCATTAACAAAAGGTTCCCATATTCAAACGATTGTTTGCCAATACAGAAATTGGGTATTGCTGTAAAATAGGACATGCTCTCTTTTTTGTCTTGCATTCATCAGGATAGCTGCAAGGATTTTTAATATAAAGGGAAACAACATTTTACACTGAATAAGGAATGAGTTCTGATACTTTGGAAAGAGCACAATGATTGATCGAGATGTCCCCAATGGAAATGGACTGGTCAAATGGTGATGGACAGTTAACAGCTAAACTTTGTTAAATTTTCAAATGTCAGGTTGTCTGAGTGGTCAAGGTATTGCCCTGCCAAATGAATCAGAGAATCATAACAAGCATTGACAGTTAACTGCCAACCATCACCTGGTCCACTCTCCATGCCTTTACCAAACAGCACTCATTATCCAGCCAGATAAAATGCTTTCTCCCTTTCCATTGGTATTCTTGAGAGTGTCCTGAGAAGTTCAATACTAAAGACTTAAATTTTAAAGAAATATCTTTATTTTCATCAATACTCACATTTCCATGTTGTACCAGCTGGCAGAGGTGAAACTTAACTATAATGTATCAGGCCTACAATGAACTGGTAGAATTCTGCACTGGTCTCAGAGGAAAACCAGCAATAATGTCCTTGTGAAGACTGTACTTTGCCTTTGATCCTATACAGCAACAATGTCAAAGCCATTGAGGAACAGAAATAAATAGAAACAAACCACATGCACATACACACAGCACACTATTATTTAAAGTAATAGGGAGAAATTCTGCACTAACAGAAAACCTCATTGTCATTCTGAATACTGAATGTGGCACCAAAAGCACCTTTGTGATAATGACAGTTTGAAAATCTAGCCCATATTGGTTTGCAGCAGTTGAAGAATTAGTCATTCTATTATGAATCCCGGTTAGTTCCGACACCAGTATGTGACCATACATTCAGATTGTTTTTAAAGGCAGATATCAATATGAAGTTGCACAGTGGCAGGAGCACGGCTATCCTATGGACAGCACTAAAGTGATCTCACACCCATTGGCTCTTTAATAAAGAAATGGGGCAAACCTCAGAGATAGCGAAATATAAATAAAGGAATCACTATCAAGATTTCATCCAATTCGATAGTAACTGATACCTGATCACCAAATTCAGCTGCCACTTGAAAGGATGAAAGAAGCTCCATAAGGAGAACTCCAACTTTCACTTGATTCTGTGTCACATTATCGCAAGAGAGTTTTGTAGTTGCCTTCTAGCAGATATCAGTTTTGTCCACAACCAACAGAGATCACAATCGAATAGTGCAGAACCACAACATAATTCATCTTGAGAGACTGTGTCAATAGGTGTTTGGGTTTGCAGTGCCTCTGTATTCTGAGCTTCAGCCCCAACCTCTCGCTGCTCCCTCGTTTTCTTGATAAGTTGCATTTCCAGTCAGTTTCTATTTCCTCATTGTCCCAGATTATTGAGGTTTCAGTATCAGTGAGTCCGCCAGTATAGCGTATTGGGTAAATCAGCAGTGGCTCCACTGAAAAGGCTTTTACATTCTGAGGTTCATAGAACAACACATAGTTATCCATGTTAAACGAAGTAATGACAATTAACAACATTATATTTGATCTGCGATATTTTCCATTACTGACTGCAATGAATCTACCTCATGGGATGCAGAAACTCACCAATGTCAGTAAGAGCCCGTTAAACTTTGGGCAAAGCCCAGGCTATTGACTTAAGAGAATAAACTCCATGCAATAATGCAACAAAGAAAAGCAGATTGAAGTCAAATGATGCACAGGTTTGATAGAGAGCCAAATCCCCTCTACCCTAGCAGAGTAGAAAAGTTGCGCATTTATATAACATCTTAATGCCACCGCAGGGTATCCTAAACATCTCTTTCCAGATCTCTGAAACAAGTGCAGAGCCCCTGGGGAGACTGTCAGCTACGTACTATCAAACCCAGGGAATCATCGACGGAAATGTCAGCACGTGCCCATGTAACAGTTTAAAATGTGTTTAACACCTCCGTTCAAGTAACTAACAAAGTTTTTTTCGAGGTATGAACAGTAAATGAGAATTGGTCACTTGGCCATTCGAGCCTGTTCCACCATTCAATAAGATCCTGACTGACCCGATATTAACAAGCTTATAAAACATTCAGCTGATAATATTCCACTTTAGCTTCTCTCATTCTATTATTTTAGTATATTCCACTACACATCTAATCTAATCGGGAGAATAATTTTCCTGCTGTTAATCACTGTTCCACACTGTACTCCTTTCCTCATTCTGGAATTTAAAGAGCCTGCAATGCTTTTCCTCAGCCTATTCTTTGGACAAGATAAAATAGATTGCAATAGACTCCACTGTTTGCTTGTACTTGACACAATGAGAACTATTGAAATATTTCAACACACTCCTTTGGTGAAAAATATAATTTATTTTAATCCTTTAAAACTGGTTCAGTTCGTTTTATATTTGCATTGAATGGTATTTCAGTTTGATCCAGATGTTAGTATAAAGTGAAATATTACAGCGCTGAGCTTTGTCTCATTCTCCTTTGGTGGAAGTTGGAAAGGAGCGCTTTCTTACAAAAGAGGGTTAAGAGAGTGAAAAATGAACGGCCAAGTTGAGTAATAATACATGCAGGTTCTGACAAAGTCAATTTTCAATCAGAGATGTTCTATACAACAATCGAAGTACATTTGATCATGTAGTCACATGTCAGAAATGTGATATCTAATTTGTGTACCGTGAGAAAAGCAGGAAGGAGATGATGACCAGATGATCTGCTCATCGGGATTGAGCAATAAATATTGGCCGGGACACCAGATATAATCTCACTGTAATTCAAAATAATAATGGTTCCTTTAGAAGGTAGAGTGGCTTTGGTTTAATGCCTCATACACGTCTGATGTGCAGGATTATCTCAGTATTGCACTGCCGTGGCAGTATCAATTAGTGTATTCTAACCCCAAGGGTAGATCTTGAACCCTCCGACTCAAAGATCCGCATTATACTCAGTGGCACCTGAGCAACACAGAATACTCTGACAAGTGGCTTCTTACTTACATTCCCAGGGATTAATGAAGCAATTAAGGGCAATTGCATCAATTCTGTATGAGATGCAAAACAGACCTCTGATGATAGAATGATAGCCTCCCTACACTTGTTCAGTAGGCTTAAGTTCCTAAATTAGATTTAGTAGACTTGGATTCCTGTCCCACCTATTCCAGACATGGGTCATACATCGCTG
This sequence comes from Chiloscyllium plagiosum, assembly GCF_004010195.1. Lineage (NCBI taxonomy): Eukaryota > Metazoa > Chordata > Chondrichthyes > Orectolobiformes > Hemiscylliidae > Chiloscyllium > Chiloscyllium plagiosum. The sequence continues at coordinate 4,370 of NW_025199073.1, forward strand.
AACATTTTAATTTTTAAAAAAGGAATACTACTTCAACCAATGGGCTGTTGTCATTTGGAAAGTGCAATATGTGTAATTAGGAATCAGCACTTTGGGTCACCTTTGCTGATTCCCTGTGTGTTCTACGGGAGTCAGTAATTTCTATCACTGTCCACCGTTAAAGCTACAAAAAGTTCTCTAATATCTCTCCTCAGTAGGTAATTCTCCCCTTTTGAATATGGGTAGTGAGCACTCAGTCCTACCTCTTTTTTCGCAACAAATGGCTACCTTGCTTCCAACTTGCTATCAGCAAGAAGTTAACTTGCACTGTCAAAGTGTTGCAATGCAGAGAACAACCCTCCCCATACATGACCCAGGTGAAGATCACAAGATGCAGCACAAGCCAGTGTTTATGCACAGAATTAGATAACCAGGAAGGATGTTCTCCTTGTCTGGGGAGTCCCGAACCAGGGCTCACGGTCTAAGGATACTGGCTCTGGCATTTTGGACTGAGATGAGGAAACTTTTCTTCACCCTGACAGTGGTGACTCTTTGGAATTCACTGTCATAGAAATTGATTGAGTCCAAAACATAATAGATTTTTTTCGGACTAAAGAGATCAAAGAATGATGGAACAGGGTACTGAATTGGATAATCAGCCATCATCATTTTGAACAGCAACGCATGCTTAAGGTGCTGAATGGCTTACTGCTCCACCTATTTCTGTGACCATTCTGTGGCTTGAAGAGATGTACTTTGTTCAAAAGCTAATCAAGATGATTGTGAATTAGACATTCCGAAAATTAAATTGAACAACGAAGAAGTTCTGGAAAACCGGGATAAACTGCTGAGTTACCTTCCAGATGAAAATCGAAATGACCTGAAAGAGTTGGTATAATCACATGGGGAGATATATGGGAATAATCTGGGAATTACTAATCTCACTACACATAATATTGATTGAGGAAATGCTGTTCCAATCAAGCAACATCCCACAGACTTAAACTTTGAAGGTTGGCACAGGTTCAGAAAGAGACTGAACACATGCTGAAGCATAACATGGTCGTACCTTGGATCAAACTTACTTTTTGACTGTCACTTTCTTTTCTCGTGAACTTAAATTGTAACTTCCTCAGAATTTGGACAGAGTTTGGACTCCATGTTTGTTTCTCAGCTTCAATTGAACTTAAGGACAAATTAAGACACTTCATGCAAGCACTTTCAACTACAATTAAAGAGGCAGCTTGATATAGCACTTGGGGCAAATGGGATCGAATGTTATGTGGAGAAAGCATGATTAGGCTATTGAGTTAGACAATCAGCCATGATCGTGATGAATGGCAGAGCAAGCTCGAAAGATTGCATGGCCTCCTCCTGCTCCTATTTTCTACGTTTCTAAACCGGCTTAAATATCCAAGAAAACTGAAGATTCAGAATTATATGCCTTCATCAGATGATTTAGGTAAACAGGTGACACATTAGGTTTTTTAGTCAGCAAAAAGGTTAGTCCATATGATCTCCCAGTATTGTTGCTT
>NW_025199074.1:0-4662 GCF_004010195.1 Chiloscyllium plagiosum
ATGGGACCAAGGACATTGATAATAGGACAAAGGTCAGCGATAATGGGATCAAGGACAGTGATAATGGGACAAAAGACAGTGATAATGGGAAAAACGACATTGATATTGGGACCAAGGAGAGCGATAATGGGACCAAAGACAGTGATAATGGGACAAAGGATAGTGAAAATGGTACCATGGAGAGCGATAATGGGTCGAAAGACAGTGATAATGGAACCCAAGGCAGTGATAATGGGACCAAGGACAGAGATAGTAGGACCAATGACTTTGATAATGGGACCAAGGCCAGTGATAATGGGACCAGGACAGTAATAATGGGACCATGGACAGCGATAATGTGACGAAGGACAGTGATAATGGGACCAAGCACAGCGATAAAGTGACCAAGGACAGTGATAATGGGAATAAGGACAGTAATAATGGGACATGGACAGCCATAATGATAATGGGTCCTTGGACCCATGACCACTGTCCTTGGTCACATTATGGCTTTCCTTGGTGACTTTGATAATGGGACCAAGGACAATGATAATGGGACTAAGGACAGCGATAATGGGACCAAAGACAGTGATAATTGGACCATGACAGTGATAATGGGACCAAGGACAGTTATAGTGGGACCAACGATTTTGATAATGGCACCAAGGACAGTGGTAATGGGACCGAGGACAGTGATAATGTGACCAAGGAAAGTGATAATGGGAACAAGGACAGTGATGATGGGACCAAAGACAGTGATAATGGGTCCAAGGACAGCGATAATGGGACCAAAGACAGTGATAATGGAACCATGACAGTGATAATGGGAACAAGGACAGTGATAATGGGACCAAGGACAGTGATAGTGGGACCAACGACTTTGATAAAGTGACCAAGGACAGTGATAATGGGACCAAGGACAGTGATAATGGGACCAAAGACAGTGATAATGGGACAAAGGACAGCGATAATGGCACCAAAGGCAGTGATAATGGGACCATGACAGTGATAATGGGACCAAGGAAAGTGATAGTGGGACCAACGACTTTGATAATGGGACCTTGAACAGTGATAATGGGACCAAGGACAGTGATAATGGGACCAAGGAAAGCCATAATCGGACCAAGGACAGTGATAATGGGACCAAGGATAATGATAATGGGACCAAGGACAGTGATAGTGGGACCAAGGACAGCGATAATGGGACCGAGGACATTGATAATGGGTCCAAGGACAGTGATAATGGGCCCAACGACTGTGATAATGGGACCAAGGACTTTGTTAATGGGACCAAGGAGCTTGATAATGGCACCAAGGACAGCCATAATGGGACCAAGGACAGCGAAAATCGGACCAAGGACAGTGATAATGGGACCAAGGTCAGCGATAATGTGACCAAGGACAGTGATAATGGGACCAAGGTCATCGATAATGGGACCAAGGACAGTGATAATGGGACCAAGGACAGCGATACTTGGGCCAAGGACAATGATAATGGGACCAAGGACAGTGTTAGTGGGACCAAGGACAGCGATAATGTGACCAAGGACAGCGATAATGGGACCATGGACAGTGATAATGTGACCAAGGACATTGATAATGGGACCAAGGACAGTGATAGTGGGACAAAGGACAGCGATAATGGGACCATGGACAGCGATAATGGGACCATGGACAGTGATAATGTGACCAAGGACAGCGATAATGGGACGAAGGACAGTGATAATGGGACCATGGAGAGCGATAATGGGACGAAGGACAGTGATAATGGGACCAAGGACAGCGATAATGGGACCAAGGACAGCGATAATGGAATGAAGGACAGTGATAATGGGACGTTGGACAGTGATAATGGGACCAAGTGCAGTGTTAGTGGGACCAAGGACAGTGATAATGGGACCAAGAACAGCGATAATGGACCAAGGACAGTGATAGTGGGACCAAGGACTTTGATAATGGGACCAAGGACAGCGATAATGGGACGAAGGACAGTGAAAATGGTACCATGGAGAGCGATAATGGGACGAAGGACAGTGATAATGGAACCCAAGGCAGTGATAATGGGACCAAGACAGAGATAGTAGGGCCAATGACTTTGATAATGGGACCAAGACCAGTGATAATGGGACCAAGGACAGTAATAATGGGACCATGGACAGCGATAATGTGACGAAGGACAGTGATAATGGGACCAAGGACAGTGATAATGGGACCAAGGGCAGTGATAATGGGGCCAAGGTCAGCGATAATGGGACCAAGGAGAGTGATAATGGGACCAAGGACAGTGATAATGGGAACAAGGAAAGTGATAATGGGACGAAGGTCACTGATAATGGGATCAAGGACAGTGATAATGTGACCAAGGACAGTGATAATGGGAACAGGGACAGCGATAATGGGACCAAAGACAGTGATAATGTGACCAAGGACAGTGATAATGGGAACAAGGACAGCGATAATGGGGCCAAAGACAGTGATAATGTGACCACGGACAGTGATAATGGGAACAAGAACAGCGATAATGGGTCCAAGGACAGCGATAATGGGACCTAGGACAGTGATAATGGGACCCAGGACAGCGATAATGGGACCAAGGACAGTGATAATGGGACCATGGGCAGCGATAATGGGACTAAGGACAGTGATAATGGGACCAAGGACCGCGATAATGGCACCAATGACAGTGATAGTGGGACCAATGACTTTGATAATGGGACCAAGGCCAGTGATAATGGGACCAAGGACAGCGATAATGGGACCAAGGACAGTGATAATGGGACCATGGGCAGCGATAATGGGACTAAGGACAGTGATAATGGGACCAAGGGCCGCGATAATGGGACCAAGGACAGTGATAATGGGACCAAGGGCAGTGATAATGTGACCAAGGACAGCGATAATGGGACCAAGGACTTTGATAATGGGACCAAGGACAGCGATAATGGGACCAAGGGCAGTGATAATGGGACCAAGGACAGTGATAATGTGACCAAAGACAGCGATAATGGGACCAAGGACTTTGATAATGGGACCAAGGACAGTGTTAATGGGACCAAGGACCGTGATAATGGCACCAAGGACAGCCATAATGGGACCAAGGACAGCGATAATGGGACCAAGGACAGTGAAAATGGGACCAAGGACAGCGATAATGGGACCAAGGACAGTGATAACGGGAGCAAGGACAGTGATAATGTGACCAAGGACAGCGATAATGGGACTAAGGGCAGTGATAATGGGACCAAGGACTTTGATAATGGGAGGAAGGACTTTGATAATGGGACCAAGGAAAGCCATAATCGGACCAAGGACAGTGATAATGGGACCAAGGACAGTGATAATGGGACCAAGGACAGTGATAGTGGGACCAAGGACAGCGATAATGGGACCGAGGACATTGATAATGGGACCAAGGACAGTGATAATGGGCCCAACGACTGTGATAATGGGACCAAGGACATTGTTAATGGGACCAAGGACCTTGATAATGGCACCAAGGACAGCCATAATGGGACCAAGGATAGCGGAAATCGGACCAAGGACAGTGATAATGGGACCAAGGTCAGCGAAAATGTGACCAAGGACAGTGATAATGGGACCAAGGTCAGCGATAATGGGACCAAGGACAGTGATAATGGGACCAAGGACAGCGATACTGGGGCCAAGGACAATGATAATGGGACCAAGGACAGTGTTAGTGGGACCAAGGACAGCGATAATGTGACCAAGGACAGCGATAATGGGACCATGGACAGTGATAATGTGACCAAGGACATTGATAATGGGACCAAGGACAGTGTAGTGGGACAAAGGACAGCGATAATGGGACCAAGGACAGCGATAATGGGACCATGGACAGTGATAATGTGACCAAGGACATCGATAATGGGACGAAGGACAGTGATAATGGGACCATGGAGAGCGATAATGGGACCAAAGACAGTGATTATGTGAACAAGGACAGTGGTAATGTGACCAAGGACAGTGACAATGGGACCAAGGACAGTGATAATGGGACCAAGGACAGCGATAATGGGACCAAGGACAGTGATAATGTGACCAAGGACAGTGATAATGGGAACAAGGACAGTGATAATGGGACCATGCACAGAGATAATGGGACCAAGGACAGCGATAAAGTGACCAAGGACTGTGATAATGGGAACAAGGACAGTAATAATGGGACATTGTCAGCGATAATGATAATGGGTCCTTTGGTCCCATTATCACTGTCCTTAGTCACATTATGGCTGTCCTTGGTGACTTTGATAATGGGACCAAGGACAGTGATAATGGGACCAATGACAGCGATAATGGGACCAAGGACAGTGATAATGGGACCGAGGACAGTGATAATGGGACCAAGGACAGTGATAATGGGACCAAAGACTTTGATAATGAGACCAAGGAAACCCATAATCGGACCAAGGATAGTGATAATGGGACCAAGGACAGCGATAATGGGACCAAGGACAGCGATAATGGGACCAAGGACAGTGATAATGGGACCAAGGACTTTGATAATGGGACCAAGGACAGTGATAGTGGGACCAAGGGCTTTGATAATGGGACCAAAGACAGTGATAATGGGACCAACGACAGCGATAATGGGAACAAGGACAGTGATAATGGGACCAAGGACAGTGATAATGGAACCAAGGACTTTGATAATGGGACCAAGGA
>NW_025199074.1:5005-5883 GCF_004010195.1 Chiloscyllium plagiosum
GGACCAAGGACAGTGATAGTGGGACCAAGGGCTTTGATAATGGGACCAAAGACAGTGATAATGGGACCAACGACAGCGATAATGGGACCAAGAAAAGCCATAATGGGACGATGGACAGTGATAATGGAACCAAGGACAGCGATAATGCGACCAAGGACAGCGATAATGGAACGAAGGACAGTGATAATGGGACGTTGGACAGTGATAATGGGACCAAGTGCTGTGTTAGTGGGACCAAGGGCAGTGATAATGGGACCAAGAACAGCGATAATGGACCAAGGACAGTGATAGTGGGACCAAGGACTTTGATAATGGGAACAAGGACAGCGATAATGGGACGAAGGACAGTGATAATGGTATCATGGAGAGCGATAATGGGACGAAGGACAGTGATAATGGGAACAAGGACAGCGATAATGGGACCATGGAGCGCGATAATGGGACGAAGGACAGTGATAATTGGACCAAGGACAGCCAGAATGGGACCAATTCAGCGATAATGGGACCAAGGACAGTGATAATGGGACCAAGGACAGCAATAATGGGACCAAGGACAGTGATGAAGGGACCAAGGACAGTGATAATGGGACCATGGACAGTGATAATGGGACTAAGGACAGTGATAATGGGACCAAGGACAGTGGTAATGTGACCAAGGACAGTGATAATGGGAACAAGGACAGCGATAATGGGACCAAAGACAGTGATTATGTGAACAAGGACAGTGATAATGGGAACAAGGACAGTGATAATGGGACTAAGGACAGTGAAAATGGGAACAAGGACAGTGATAATGGGAGCAAGGACAGTGATAATGGGAACAAGGACAGTGATAATGGTTCCAAGGACAGTGATAATGGGACTAAGGACAGTGATAA
>NW_025199075.1:0-2908 GCF_004010195.1 Chiloscyllium plagiosum
TCAACATCTGGATTTGATTCCTCTCTCTGTGGGAAAGTAACTCGCAACTTTTTTTTTCTCCAGTGCTTTAACTTCAGATCATACGGTTTCAACGTGTTCATGTGATATACATGTCAAAATTATTTCTTTCCTCGCCGTTTTTGAGAAGATTTGTAGTTCAGGTTGTGCTTTTGGATGTAGGTTTGCTCGCTGATATGCGAGGTTCATTTCCAGACATTTCATAACCGTATTAGGTAACATCTTCAGAGGGGCTCAGCCGAAGCAATGCTGAAAATTCTTGCTCTCTATTTATATGTTTGGGTTTCTTTGAGTTAGTGACTCGAGTTACACCGCGTCTACTGCCCCCTGAGAAAAGGAACAGGACGTGTCTTCAGCGCAGGTAATAACATCACCACAGGAAATGACATCAAGAATCCCAAACATGTAAATAGAAAGCACGAATTTTTAGAATTGCTTCGCCTGAGGCCCACTGAAGATGTTCCCTTGGAGGGTAACGAGACGTCTGGAAATGAATCTTGCAGCTCAATGAGCAAACCTACATCCATTCTTTCTTTCCTATCTGGCATCACTGCCTGATAGTACACCTGACTCAAAATGTTTTTCAATTTGATAGGGACCACTAAACTTGTCTTCGAAATGAACTACAATCAGTGGTAACAATGATAATACGTCATCCCCACTGGAAAAGGTCAGAGCGTCAGAACTTTTATCTGCTCCTTGCTTAATTCTATATTCTGCCTCCTTTGTCTGCTGCTTCGCTAACTCACCAATACCTCTAAATTTCATCCTCAACTCTGATACGTAATTCAAGTCTGCTACGTCCTATATTGGTGCTTTCATATTTTCTTTAATTAATTTCAAAGCTTCTCTCACTTCATGCCCCAACATTAACGCGAAGGGAGTGAACTGAGTAGATTCATTTGGGGCATCTATTGGTAAACAGTACGAATGGGAAGCCTTTATCTCAATCACTCGGGAAATACTGACTGTATGCTCTTAACATGGTCTTCAATGTATGATGCCACCTTCGCAATGCTCCCAGGGATTCAGGATGATACACACTGGATTTAAAGTGTTGTATAGCTAAGCTATCAGTAACCTTCTTAAACAGCCTAGCAGTAAAATTTGACTCTTGTTCCGACTGAATCTCTCTGGGTAGCGCATGCCGTGTGAAGAAAGCGACTAATTATCTCGCACCATTTTGCCTTGATTTTCAATAATGGATGGCCTGTAAATCTATGAGAGTCATCCATTATTGGTTAAAGGTACTGGTACCCATATTTAGTTCTGGTGAGGGGACCGACATAAATAAATATACTGTGTATGAAATGTCCTTCAAATACGTGAATTGGAAACAGAAGTGCTGGTTTTATTACTGCCTGTGGCTTACCTACCATTTGGAATGTATGACACATACGGCAAAAGTAAACCATATCATTGTGCATTCCAGGCCAATACAATTTTTTTAACCTTTGCCTGAGTCTTTTACCTCTCGGTCACCACCGACAGTTAGTTAATGTGCTACTCGTACCACTTGCTGTCTATCTGCCACTGGCAACACAATCTGGTGCACGTTCGACCATTTCTCCACTGCACTAAAACACTGTGTTCTCCATTTCCATCGTAGAATTCTGTCTTTCAAATAATAACCCACAGGAATATCCTCGGCCTCGTTTTTTGGAATACGCATCCACATATCTATCTTTTTTTATTATCTTCTCTCTCTGTTGGAAGTCGCTTCGCCTTTCCGGTCTGAAAACCTCTGTCTGAACCTCGGCCTGTTCAATTTTTTCCTGCACCATGACGTTAAACCGGACGTCCGCGAACTAAGCTTCAAATCCTTCATTTTCCTCTTTATGTTTTGCTTGGTGAGATTTTGTTAGTACACAGTCTGGGAAAATGCAAGCATATTTCTGTTTAATTGCTCAGTTTCTTGGTCTTCCTTGGGCTTCTCCACAACAAGGGATGCTTTTTCCCACCTTGGATCCTGCAAAATCATTCCCAAGAACAAGCTAGCTTGCTGGAACTGACACTTTCTCAATTACTTCCACTGTAATCTCCCCAGTCTTGATATGGCACTCCAACCAGATCTTACATAGGGGAAGTCTAAATTTTTGTCCATATTTCCACAAATTACCACACTCTCGGGGAACAGATCAGTCGGAGAGTAAATTTTCTCATCTCTTACTGTCAGCGACTGGTTAGATCCTGTATCTCTCAAAGTTGCATCTTCTTGTCCTTCGCCGCCTGTTCCTTCTGAGTAGAATTAACCCAGAGAGGTGAGTTCTTCACAGAGATTTATCTCACAAAAATGCAACACCCTGTATTTATGTAACATATACTCCGCCCGCCACTCCTTAGCCCTTCGAATCAATGTCCCATTGCACGCTGAGATAACCTTAACACTGTCGACAGCCTCATCAATTTCGGAAGTATGTGCTAACGGACCAATTGTACCTCGTATATTCAGATCCAAATGAATTGTATCAGCGACAAAATGCACCGGACCAGGTACTGATCCTTGTAGTACATCACTGGTCACATGCCTCCAGTCCGATAAACAAATGACCACCATCGCGCTCTGTCTCCAATAGGTAATTTGACATCAAAATGGCAAGCTCTCCCTGAATTCGAGGGTCACTAAAATTGCCAATCAGTCTACCATGTGGAGCCTTGTCGAACACCTTACTGAATTCAATTAAGACAACGACCACTGATTTTCCTGCATCAATCTTCTTCATCGCATTTTCAAAAAAGCTCAATCAAGTTAATGAGGACGATTTTCCACACACAGACACTCTTCAGTCCTTGTATTTCCTTCAGAAATCTCACCAGAAACTGAGTTACCATTGATGTCAGACTTATCGGTCTCCAGTTCCCTCGTATTTCCTTACTTTCCAAAATAATT
>NW_025199075.1:4805-5883 GCF_004010195.1 Chiloscyllium plagiosum
GCCAATATCTGAAACTGAAGCAGACGGCTCACAACTGTTGTGATCGTTTTCACCATGAGCTGATCTGTAACATCATGCACTGGCCATGACTATATTCATCTGTTCACTCCTCCAGAATACATCTCACTGGTTTATCCCATTTGTTATTTAAACATTGAACATTGAAATACAGTCTCACTGATACCAATAATCTCCTCCTGGCACTCCCGGCTTCAAACTGGCAGAAGCAAATCTGACTAGAAATCAAAACATAATCACCAGTTATCTGTTATTACTGCGCACATTGATCTATATTGGTATTGGATCTGGTATTGCCTTTATTTTAATATTCGAAAGCATTGTATCTAATCTGTCCTTGAAACCTCCCTCGGTCTCTCTCTTTCTCTTTGTCAATTATCCAACCCCTGCCAGATATCCAGATTTAAACTGTTATCCTCCATGTGTATTCTGTCTCAAACCATGATATTTGCATTTAATCATCCCAAGTGCCAACGCACACACACACGCACACACTCACTCACACACACACCCCTTCCCTGTATTGTTACGATGGACATAAAGATTAATTAATTTGCGAGAGCCCCATTTACTGCCACTCACAGCAAGTGGTGCAAATATTTTGTGCCAGACAGTAATCAAATCAGAGTGTAGTTCTGATATGCTGGTATAGATTTACAATGCATCCGATTTGGGGCAGATATTCCACTTTACTGGCCAACACGCGAGCATAACCAGCAGGGCTTTCCTTGCTGGTTTGACAGCTTGTCATAGTTTTTGTTGTTTGAGGTGTTCAGAATTTGATGCAAGAAACCTTTCCTCTAAGAGGGCAATGCCTTTATTCAATGTTTCCGTTGCTGTGATTGGATCCATCAAGGTCTCAGTCCTCCACTTAGTTCCAGGGCCCTGTCATTTTCTCCATATTTTCACAACATGTTCACAGTTAATTAATTATCTGTTTCTACGTTTAACGTCATTTTTTGTCCCTCATTTGTCTCTGGCCTTGGATTTGGCTCCCTCGTGCTGGCATTGTGAAGCTCAGAAACAATGCAATGGTGTGTCAGGCTATTGTTCACTTCCC
>NW_025199076.1:0-709 GCF_004010195.1 Chiloscyllium plagiosum
ACCGCGCGGCCGTGCTGAGGCCGCGCGTCCGTGCTGAGACCGCGCGTCCGTGCTGAGACCGCGCGTCCGTGCTGAGACCGCGCGTCCGTGCTGAGAACCCGAGTCCGTTCTGAGGCCGCGGGTCCGTGCTGAGGCCGCGGGTCCGTGCTGAGGCCGCGAGCCCGTGCTGAGGCCGGGAGTCCGTGCTGAGGCCGGGAGTTCGTGCTGAGGCCGGGAGTCCGTTCTGAGGCCGGGAGTCCGTGCTGAGGCCGGGAGTCCGTGCTGAGACCGCGAGTCCGTGCTGAGACCGCGAGTCCGTGCTGAGATCGTAAGTCCGTGCTGAGACCGCGAGGCCGTGCTGTGACCGCGAATCCGTGCTGAGACCGCGAGTCCGTGCTTATACCGGGAGTCCGTGCTGAGACCGGGAGTCCGTGCTGAGACCGGGACTCCGTGCTGAGACCGGGACTCCGTGCTGAGACCGGGACTCCGTGCTGAGACCGGGAGTCCGTGCTGAGATCGGGAGACCGTGCTGAGTCGGGAGTTCGTGCTGAGACCGCGAGTCCGTGCTGAGACCGCGAGTCCGTGCTGAGGCCGGGAGTCCGTGCTGAGACCGGGAGTCCGTGCTGAGTCCGCGAGTCCGTGCTGAAGCCGGGAGTCCGTGCTGTGACCGCGAGTCCGTGCTGAGGCCTCGAGTCCGTGCTGAGACCGGGAGTCCGTGCTGAGACCGGGA
>NW_025199076.1:910-5885 GCF_004010195.1 Chiloscyllium plagiosum
TTAAAAATACGGGGTAGACCATTTCGGGCAGAGATGAGGAGAAACTTCTTCACCTGGAGAGTGGTGGCTGTGTGGAATGCTCTGCCCGAGTGGGCAGTGGAGGCCCAGTCTCTGGATTCATTTAAGAAAGAGTTGGATAGAGCTCTCAAAGATAGTGGAATCAAGGGTTGTGGAGATAGGGCAGGAACAGGATACTGATTAGGAATGATCAGCCATGATCATATTGAATGGCGGTGCAGGCTCGAAGGGCTGAATGGCCTACTCCTGCACCTATTGTCTATTGTCTATTGTCTATTATATTGTCTATTTAATTTGAGAACAGTAGGAACAGATTCTAAATGTTCAGTAAAATCCATAACTGAAATTGCAGTCTTTAGGTCGAATCTTCAAGGAGGCTGAAATGCATGGGCTCTGATGTAAACTGTTGCAGAATCATGAAAAGTCCAGCGAGGTCGACCTCAACATCGGCAGCAGCTGCTGCATTCTTTCAAGCATCTGTCAGATGTCAAAACAAGTTTCTCGCTCAGTAGTGAGAGGTTGTCTATTAAAGGGGACTATTGCTTTTTAATGACCTTATCAACTGCAGATTACACCCTGCTAATGTGCAGGTTTATATCTTATCACATGGCGCAAGCAAAATTGATGAGGCAAGTCTTCAGCATGGAGTTCGGAACAGGCAGCTGGCAACTTCAGCTCGATGTTTGCTCCATATTGGACACCAGGCACTACCAACTCAAGGCACACTCCATGGGCAACAGCACCTGTGCCCCTTGGCACAGACATTGGCATCCAACATGCACCAGCCTCCAAGAACCCTCAAGGCACATCTTTGATCCATTTACACTATGTTTCTTCGATCCAGTGCTGCACCTCAGAGGAATACAGTGACTATGATTGAAGTGTTGCAAAACAGGATGCTGTTTGCTCAGAAATAAGCACCGAGCTCTTGGAGCGAACCATGCTCCATCTCTGGTTTGTTTGCTTGCTCTCTTAGTGACCATTCACCTACCTGGACATTCACAGCATCTCTGAATCGCATTGTCTTGCCGCGTTTTATTTTCCTTGGGGGAGTCCATTGGGATTAGTCTCCATGCTGTCCCAGATCCATGGGACTTGGGGTATTGTGCATGAAACACAGAAAGCTAACACACAGGTGCAGCAAATAATCAGGAAGGCTAATGAAACATTGGTTCTTATTTCAAGGGGATTGGAGTATAAGAGTAGGGAAGTCTTCCCACAACGTACAAGGTGCTTGTGAGACCACATCAGGTGTACTGTGAGCAGTTTTAATCCCCTTATTTAAGCAAAGATATTATTTCATTGGAGGCAATTCAGAGAAAGTTCCCTAGGATGATCCCTGGTGTGGAGAGATTGTCTTAAGAGCAAAAACGAAATAGGTCGGAACTCGACTCAATGGAATTTATTAGAATGAAAAGTGATCTCATTGAAATACAAAGGATTTTTAAGTGGCTTGACAAGGTAAACACAGACAGGATATTTCCTTTCATGGGAGAGTCTAGGCACAGAGGGCATAATTTCAGAATAAAGGGGTGCTAATTTAAGGCTGAGATGAGACAGAATTCTTTCTCTGGGAGAGTTATGAATCTTTGCAACCCTTTGCCACAGAGAGTTGTGGGGACAGAGACTGTGTATATTTTAAGGCTAAGTTAGATAGATTCTTGATCATCAAGGGAATCAAGGTTTATAGGGAAAGGGCAGGAAAGTGGATGGAAGGAATGTTAGATCAGCCATGATCCAAACAAATGGCAGAATAGACCTAAATGGCCTACTCCTGTTCCTATTTCTTATGGCCTGATTGTCTTATCTTGACTATACCTATTCTGGGCTGTTTTCCTTACAGAATGAGAGGGGGGTAGGTATTATACATGATGAAAATGAGTGGCACTTTTGTTGCAAATTGGGAGGCATCTCAAGTGAGTGAGTAAGGAGTGTAGAGAACAAGCAGAGTTAGCGGTGCCAGGGTTGAGGTGGGTGAGAATGACCAGAAGAGGATGTTGTGGGTATTAGAGAGGGTATTAGTGTTTTGATGGGAGTTGAATACAATAGCAGATATAGAGTGAGTGCATGGAGAGAAGATGGAGCAGTGGAGAAGGTCACTGACTTTCTTCCTATTTGCTGTACATTCCTCCAGGTGGTTGAGACTACAATGAGCTAGGTGGCGATTTGGAGCAGACTGCAATGTCTGGTGTTGTGACCTCTTCTGCTAGTCCTTGGGCAAGAGGACAGTCCACCTCCTCACCACGGCAACAACCAGGACCTCCAATTCCACGTCCATAAAGTGAAGTGCCAGTTTTCCCTTTTCTGCCATGTTTGGGACCAACCTCAAAAACTGCAGGAAGACACCAGACTGAAAACACTTGTCTGGTGCATAAATGTCTGTTAAAAATGGTGCCATCCCTAAGGGATTCCAGTCTATTGCGGGGTATCCTGGCAGTAACAAGTTGTTCTGGGTACGGTGAGTAGTAGAATGGGAATCGGATGGGAGAGATACCACAGATACAGGGCAGGTAATAAATGAGGCACGTTTGGTCAGATATACAGAAATAAATCACTCAGCCTTGAGGAGAAAACACTGAGAAACTCAACAAAACTGACAGCCAAAAGCAAGGCACGACTCAGTCCTCCATTTATTTTATAGTGCAGGCCCCTTCCTGAACTACAGAGGGATTATTGGCAGGAGCTATGCTATTGGCCTGCTGAGGTCCCTCATTCCTGCTCCTGAGGCACAGATACTTTGGGAATACTATCATTTGTTGCAGGGACAGAAACAGATGATTGCAGGTAAGCTGCCTATTCTCTATCCTTTGTCCATACAATGTCTATGCCTATTTCATAGCAAGATAGTGCAGGGAAATGGAACAATGTCTGAGCCCAACATTATTATATTTTTCTCAATCAAATGGCGGGATTCTCCATTTGGTTTCACGGAGCACACACTAGGAGCAGATATATATATATAGAAAGCACAAATTTTAACAAATCCTGAATTTAAATTGTTTTATTTTATTCAAAGATTGGTGTCATGTTAGTTAATCATCAAAACCAACCCCCTATGCCTAGCAGTACAATTCTAGTATCAAATGCTGTGAAATATGCTCCACAACATGAGAAACATTGTGATATAGTGGTGAAACTTGTCAGCATGAACACAAAGAGGGTGTCGATCTTAATGCAGTTGGATTACATCATCCCTGCCTGGATTATCTGAATGTTCATCTTCAGTGAGAGTGTTAAACTGAAGGTCGTGGATAGACAGCCCATTTACTCTTCATCTCATTTTACTTCCTATTGAAGACAGCACTTGGATACAAGTGATGATGTTTCTATAGAAGTACTTCATTAGCTGTACAGCACTTTGAATCATGGAATCCCAACAGTGTAGAAACAGGCCCTTCAGCCCAACAAGTCCACACTCACCCTCCAAAGAGTATCCCACCCAAATTAATTCCCCATTACTCTACATTTATCCCCTGACCAATGCACCTAACCTACACATCCTTGAACATTATGGGCAATTTAGCATCGTCAATTCACCTAACCTACACAGCTTTGGCATTTAATGGTTATGAAAATGGCTATATTAATATATGGTGTGTATGTTCCCAATGCAATAACGGCCAGTAATCTGTCTGTGACGTGTAATCTCATCCAGGCTGTAATGTCAGCATAACATTAAATTTTAACTGGTTTAAGATCTGGATCCGGAAAACACAACAATCATTATAATTAGTTTGTAATTTTCTTAATAGGAGAGTCCCTGGCTTCAGTTAAAAGAAAGCTAATGAATGGCTGGTCAGCTCCAGCTCTTATATTACAATCCCTCTGAAGTTGGGATGAAAGTTTAGCTGTTCCAAGTCTGATGACATAGAATGAAATGTCGTTGTTCATTGTCCTTAATGAAGCTTGCACATAAGGTAATCAGTTGGAAAACATGGATGATTTACTGGTGGTGGTTAAATAATGGAAAAATAAATACCATGAGTGATTTGATGATGGAAAAATAGTTCACTTGTGTGAAAGAGTACTTCTGGGTATTAAAATAAATTAAAATGTTATCATTGGGATGTTTATGTGGTACAAAGGTAGTGTCCTTGCCTCTGAGCCAAGCAGCTCATTTTTATGTTTCACTTGTTGCAGACATGTGTAGCAATATATTTGAACCGGGAAATATATGACTGTCTGAGTACTAATGGGATTCTTTTTTAAATCTCATTTTCATACCAGAAATTGAAATATGTAAAACTTAACAAAATAATCAAGTCTTCACCATTCCACATAATGTAAAATGGCATGGACATTAATAAATGCATCATGTTAAATATTTTGGATCGGGATTAGTCAGACCTGACTGTACTGAGATCATTGATTTATGCTGTTTAAGTCCTACTTACTGTAAATAAGACTCAAAAGCTAATATACTTATGGATATACATGGGAAACTAAATTACACTTTATTTCAAGAAGTTACAAATTCTTACCTATTTACAGAAAGGGATTACGCCAACATTCTCCTAATTCATGCTTACTCTAATATACCAAACCTCCAACATAGTAGCCAGTTATAGGGTTAAGTAGAAACCCCGAAATAAAGGAGGAGGTCAGAGTGCAGAACGCGGGAGAGGTTATTAAAATCTCCAGCATAGACACTAATAGGACAGAGTGTATGGAAAGGGTTAACAATCAAACTTCAAGCACACTGGATAAATTAATGAAAATGAGAAGAGGGATGGTTAATACAAGACTGAAGGTGTTATATCTGAATGCACGCAGTGTAAGGAATAAGGTGAATGAGCTTGTGGTGCATATCGAAATTGGCAGGTATGCCATGGTGGGAATCACAGAGAGGTTGCTGCACATGGATCAGGATTGGGAGCTGAATATTCACAGATATACATCCTATTGGAAAGACAGGCAGGTGGGTGGAGAGGGTGGGGTTGCCTTACTGGTAAAAAAT
>NW_025199077.1:0-939 GCF_004010195.1 Chiloscyllium plagiosum
AACCTGCACATCGCTGAGCACTCTGGGGTAATTCAGCATGGCCAATCCACCCTAACGTGCACATCCCTGAGCACCATGTGCAATTTAGCATAGCCAGACCACCCTAACCTGCACGTCCCAGAACACCATGGGTAATTTAGCATGTTCAATCCACACTAACTTGCTCATCCCTGAACACTATGGGTAATTTAACATGGCCTATCCACCCTAACCTGCACATACCTGGGCACTATGCCGTAATTTAGCATGGCCAATCCACGCTAACCTACACACCCATGGGCACTATGGGAAAGGTAGCATGGCCAATCCAGCCTAACCAGCAAACACCTGGGCACTCTGGGTAATTTAGCTTGGCCCATCCACCCAAACCTGCACATCCATGAACACTATGGGTAATTTAGCATGGCCAATCCACCCTAACCTGCTCATCCCTGGGCACTATGGGTAATGTAGCATGGCCAATCCACCCTAACCTGCACATCCCTGGTCACTATGGGTAATTTCGCATGGCCAATCCACCCTACCCTGCACATCCCTGGACGCTTTGGGCTATTTCGCATGGCCAATCCATCCTAACCAGCAGATCCCTGAATACTATGGGGTAATTTAGCATGGCCAATTCATCCTACCCTGCACATCCCTGGGCACTATGGGTAATTTAGCATGGCCAATCAACCCTACCCTGCACATCCCTGAGCACTATGGGTAATTTAGCATGGCCAATCCTCGCTAACCTGCACATCCCTGAGCACGATAGGTAATTTAGCATGACCAATCCACCCTCCCCTGCACATCCCTGAACACTATGGGTAATTTAGCATGGCCAATCAACCCTACCCTGCACATCCCTGAGCACTATGGGTAATTTAGCATGGCCAATCAACCCTACCCTGCACATCCCTGAGCACTATGGGTAATTTAGCATGGCCAATCCACCCT
>NW_025199077.1:1854-3406 GCF_004010195.1 Chiloscyllium plagiosum
AGCACCATGTGTAATTTAGCATGGCCAATCCACCCTAACCTGCACATCACTAGGCACTATGGGTAATTTAGCATGGGCAATCCTCTCTAACCTGCACATCCCTAAACACTATGGGTAATTTAGCATGGCCAATCCACCCTAACCTGCACACCCCTGAACACGATGGGTAACAGAGCATGGCCAATCCACCCTCACCTGCACATCTCTGAGCACGATGGGTAATTTAGCATGCCCAATCCACCCTAACCTGCACATCCCTGAACACTATGGGACAAATTCGCATGGCCAATCCAACCTAACCTACACATCACTGATCACTATGGGATAATTTAGCATGGCCAATCCACACTAACCTGCACATCCCTGAACACTATGGGCAATTTAGCATGGCCAATCCACCCTAACCTGCACATCCCTGAACACTACGGGGTAATTTAGCATGGCCAATCCACCCTAACCTGCACATCCCTGAATACTCTGGGTAATTTAGCATGGTTAATCTTCCCTAACCTACACATCCCTGAACACTATGGATAATTTAGCATGGCCAATCCACCATAACCTCCACATCCCTGAACACTATGGGTAATTTAGCAAGGCCAATACACCCGACCCTGCACATCCCTGAGCACTGAGGGTAATTTAGCATTGCCAATCCAGCATAACCTCCACATCCCTGGGCACTATGGGTAATTTCGCATGGCCAATCCACCCTAACCTGCACATCTCCATACACTATGGGTAATTTAGCATGGTCAATCTATCCTAACCTGCACATCCCTAATCACTACGGGAAATTTAGCATGGCCAATCCACCCTAACCAACGCATCCCTGAACACTATGGGTAATTTAGCAAGGCCAATCCACCCTAACGTGCACATCCCTGAACACTATGGGTAATTTCGCATGGCCAATCCACCCTGACCTACACATCCCTGAACACTATGGGTAATTTAGCATGGCCAATCCACCCTAACCTGCACATCCCTGAACACTATGGGTAATTTAGCATGGCCAATCCACCCCAAGCTGCACATCCCTGAACACAATGGGTAATTTAGCATGGCCAATCCACCCAAACCTGCACATCCCTGAGCACCATGGGGTAATTTAGCATGGCCAATCCACCCTAACTTGCACACACCTGAACACGATGGGTAATTTACCATGGCCAATCCAACCTCACCTGCACTTCCCTGGGCACTGTGGGTAATTTAGCATGGCCAATCCACCCTAACCTGCACATCCCTGGGCACTATGGGTAAATTAGCATGGCCAATCCACCATAACCTCCACATCCCTGGGCACTATCGGTAATTTACCATGGCCAATGCACACTAACCTACACGTCCCTGGGCACCATGGGAAAGGTAGCAAGGCCAATCCACCCTACCTGCAAACCCCTGGGCACTATGGGTAATTTAGCATGGCCAATCCACCCTAACCTGCACATCCCTGAACACTATGGGTAATTTAGCATGGCCAATCCACCCTAACCTGCACATCCCTGAACACCATGGGTAATTTAGCACGGCCAATCCACCCTAACCT
>NW_025199077.1:4010-5885 GCF_004010195.1 Chiloscyllium plagiosum
CACTATGGGTAATTTAGCATGGCCAATCCACCCTAACCTGCACATCCCTGGGCACTATAGGTAATTTAGCATGGCCAATCCACCCTAACCTGCACATCCCTGGGCACTATCGGTAATTTAGCATGGCCAATACACCCTACCCTGCACATCACTGAGCACTATCGGTAATTTAGCATGGCCAATCCACCATAACCTCCACATCCCTGGGCACTATCGTTAATTTACCATGGCCAATCCACTCTAACCTACACGTCCCTGGGCACCATGGGAAAGGTAGCATGGCCAATCCACCCTAACCTGCACATCCCTGGGCACTATGGGTAAATTAGCATGGCCACTCCACCCAAACCTGCACATCCATGAACACTATGGGTAATTTAGCATGGCCAATCCACCCTAACCTGCACATCTCTTTACACTATGGGTAATTTAGCAGGTCCAATCCACCCTAACCTGCACACCCCTGAACACGATGGGTAATAGAGCATGGCCAATCCACCCTCACCTGCACATCACTGGGCACTATGGGTAATTTAGCATGGCCAATCCACCCTAACCTGCACATCCCTGATCACTATGGGTAATTTAGCGTGGCCAATCCACCGTCACCTGCACATCCCTGGGCACTATGGGTAATTTAGCATGGCCAATCCACCCTAACCTGCACATCCCTGGGCACTATAGGTAATTTAGCGTGGCCAATCCACCCTAACCTCCACATCCCTGATCACTATGGGTAATTTAGCGTGGCCAATCCACCCTCACCTGCACATCCCTGGGCACTATGGGTAATTTAGCATGGCCAATCCACCCTAACCTGCACATCCCTGGGCACTATAGGTAATTTAGCATGGCCAATACACCCTAACCTGCACATCACTGAGCACTATCGGTAATTTACCATGGCCAATCCACTCTAACCTACATGTCCCTGGGCACCATGGGAAAGGTAGCATGGCCAGTCCACCCTACCTGCAAACCCCTGGGCACTATGGGTAATTTAGCATGGCCAATCCACACTCACCTGCACACCCCTGCGCCCTATGGGTAATTTAGCATGTTCAATCCACCCTCACTTGCACATCCCTGAAGACTATGGGTAATTTAACATGGCCTATCCACCCTAACCTGCACATCCCTGGGCACTATGGGTAATTTAGCATGGCCAATCCCCCCTAACCTGCACATCCCTGAACACTACGGGGTGATTTAGCACGCCAATCCACCCCAACCTGCACATCCCTGAACCAGATGGGTAATTTAGCATGGCCAATCCACCCTAACCTGCACATCCCTGTACGCTATGGGTAATTTAACATGGCCTATCCAACCTAACCTGCACATCCCTGAACAAGATGGGTAATTTAGCACGCCCAATCCACCCTAACTTCCACATCCCTTAGCACCGTGTGTAATTTAGCATGGCCAATCCACCCTAACCTGCACATCACTAGGCACTATGGGTAATTTAGCATGGGCAATCCTCTCTAACCTGCACATCCCTGAACACTATGGGTAATTTTGCATGGCCAATCCACCCTCACCTCCACATCCCTGTGCATCATGTGTAATTTAGCATGGCCAATCCACCCTAACCTGCACACCCCTGAACACGATGGGTAATAGAGCATGGCCAATCCACCCTCACCTGCACATCTCTGAGCACTATGGGTAATTTAGCATGGCCAATTCCCTCTAACCTCCACATCCCTGAACAATACGGGTAATTCAGCATGGCCAATCCAGCCTAACATGCACATCCTTGAGCACCATGTGCAATTTAGCATAGCCAATCCACCCTAACCTGCACATCCCTGAACACTATGGGTAATTTAGCATGCCCAATCCACCCTAACCTCCACATCCCTGAGCACC
>NW_025199078.1:0-5885 GCF_004010195.1 Chiloscyllium plagiosum
ACCTGCTGAGTTTTTGCAGCAATTTCTGCATTTTTTAAAAATTAAGATGCCTTCATTTTAACACAGGTACTCTGAATGAATAAACACTTAAACAGTTTTAAATGATGCAATCACATATAAACACATTTCAACTTGACTATTTTCTGCTAAGGAAAACGCAGCAACGATGTACCTACATGGAGCAGGGAATGTGATGTAGACATAGTTTAGACAATGTTCAAGGAAACTTCATTTGGTCCAGTTTGGGCGAGGATAATATTATTGTGTTACTCAACTCAGAGAGGAAGAACATGTCATCTGCCCGAGAGAGAGTGGCCAATGCTGCACTCTCTCTGCCTCATTGTTTCTCATCACAGCAATGTGTTCAAGCTAAAAAAAAAGTGTGCATGAATAGTCTGAATAGTCACAGTCTGTTTCCCAGGATAATGAGTCCAAAACAAGAGGGCATAGGTTGAAGGCGAGAGGGGAATAATTTATAAGGAACTTTAGGGGCAAATGTTTCACGCAGAGAGTGATGTGTGTACAGAAGGTGCAGTCAGTGGAAGTAGTGATGGCGGTACAATTGCACATTTGAAAAGTGTCTTAAAGACGAAGGACACTGGCCACATGCTGGCAAATGGGAGTAGATCAGATTTGGTCATCTGGTCTGAGTGGACACATTGGACTAACGGGTCTGTTTCTGTGTTGCATGACTCTCTTATTCTATAACAGAGATGAGAAGAAATTCTGAAACGATCTTTTAAGTCAGAATTCTCTTCAATGGAAGTTTATCATGCCTTTATGTTCACACTGATTCAAGGCTGAGTTAGTTAAACACTTGACAGGGAATTGTGTAACAGATAATAGAATACAGACAAGAAGGTGGGACTGAGACGACAACTACAATCTTAGCGCCTAGTGGAGAAGGGTCAAAGTCTCTCATGACCCACTCCTGCTCCTCAGTCCCATGTTCCTATGTTCCATTTAGCCACTCAAACCTGCGAGACAGGAGCAGTTGGAGACGACTTACTGCTGTAAACTAGTGCACAGAAAAAGAGGAAACCATTCAGCCCCTCAGTACTGTCACACACTGTTTGAGGTAATTTGGGAAATGTAATTGGAAAACCCAGGCTGGGTATAAAAGAGGCCCCTCGTTCACTCTTTACACAGATTCCCCTCTCTGCAAACTCTGCATCATTTTTTGGTCATGTTGTTGACCCAGATTTACTGTGAATACAGCCCCCATATCTCACCAAGAGATGGCTCACATCGCTGACTGCAATATTGAATAACCGACCTTCCAAGAGAATAACACTCATCAACCTTCCAATAACAGAATGTGAGAACATCATAAACAGGGGCAGGACTTTCATCCCCCTCAAGCCTGCCTTGCTATTCACTAAGATCATGGCTGATCTGCGGTAGTTCTGAAATCCTCTTCAATGTTTAAATCTTCATAGCCCTGAACTCTCTTTCAGGTCAAATCTTCTTTAAAAACTTTGTCATCTAGCTCTCCTAACATAATGGAAAAGCAAATTGCTGACATTCAATAACCTATGTTTGAAATAAGCACTCCCTGCTCCTAAACCATGACCTGTTGCTATGAATATATGATATGAACACAAAAATTCAGATAACAGTGACTGGCCCTGATATCAAGGCAGTGCTTGACTGAGGATGACGTCAAGGAGCTAAACACAATTGGATCAGTTTGGGAATCAACATTGACTCCAACCAGTGGGGAGTCTATCTCGGGAAAATGGAAGGTGTTTGTGGTGGTGGATGTCTCAGTCCCGGGAGATATCTGTGGGAGATCCTCAGGTTAGCTAACTCTTCACAAACATCTTCAGCTACTCCATCAATGACATTCTCCCAGCATAAGATCAGGAGTGGGAAAGTTTCTTGAAGATTTTTCAATGTTCCCAACAATGTGTACCCCCGTCAGCTCCTGAAGCAGTCTGTGTCCATGTGCATCAAGATCTGGACAACATTCAGGTTTGTGCTGTGAAAGTATATGTAGCATTCATATAACAGTACTGTGAGATTCTGCTTAATTCCACAGGGAACAGAGGAACTCATTCAGCATCACAAGCTCACTTCACAGGAATATGAGGAAGCCATTCAGCCCATTGGAAGTACTGAACAAGAAGAGGGATTGCCCATTCAGACCCTCCTGCGTATTGCACAGGAAGCAAGGATTCCAGTGTTAGGGACCAGGTCAGAGCTCCTTAAAATATTTTGACGTGGTATTTTAAATCCAACCATTATGTCATTCTAAACAACTGGTTCAGAAGTAGCGTGATTGGTGAAACTATTCGATGTTAAGCAAAACAGTTTATTTGAGGACTATCATGAAAATATAATCAAAGAAAGAGGAATTTAGAATAACAACACGATTTGAAAACTTATTAGAATAGTAGATACAGTCCTATTACTAAGTAACTGTACCAATATAGTCAGATCCCATAAACACAACCATTTGGCAAAAAACCAAATTCTCACATACAGTTCTCCGAGAGGGAAAATAAAACAGCATCCAGAGAAAAAAAAACGGTCAGAGAGAGTAACAGCCAGGAGTTAGTCACGGAAGCGTATAACTCTCTGGAGACGCCAATAGTTTCTGATGTTACTGAGAAACCAAAACCCAGAGATCCTCATCTGTGAGAGCTGGCCACACCCATTCAGGCTGCATTAAAATAAACGCAAGGCCTCCCTAGCTGTTTACTCAGTGGCTTTAACTAACCATCTTGGTAACGATCGTTCAATCTCTCAATTAAAAGAAACCAGGACAAAATAATGTCTAAAAGCTGCAGCATCGTCACACTTGTCAGTACATCGAGCTGTTAATCAGGAACCAGGGGTAACCCAATCAGGCCCTTAGCCCGGTCCAATCGGACGAGGAAGAAGCCATTGAGCCCCTTGAGTCACTTACACAGGAACAGGAGGACGCCATTCAACCCCTTGAGTCACTTCCACAGGAACAGGAGGACGCCATTCAACCCCTTGAGTCACTTACACGGGAACAGAAAGAGGCCATTCAGCCCCTTGAGTCGATTATGCAGGGACAGGGGTTGCCCATTCAGCCCCTTGAGTCACTTACAAAGGAATAGGAGGAGGCCATTCAGCCCCTTGAGTCATCTACACAGGGACAGCAGGAGGAGACCATTCAGCCGTTCAATGCTCTTACACAGAGTCAAAATGAGGTAATCACTGCTGATTCCTGATGAAAAACGTATGCCCAAAACATCAACTCTGCTGCCCCTCGGATGCTGCCTGACCTGCTGTGCTTTTCCAGCACCAAACTCCCGACTCTGATTTCCAGCATCTGCATTCCTTACTGTCTCCTAATTGATGCTCTGGCATGATGAACAAGTGGAGCAGAGGCTATACAGACAGACTGCTCCACGTTGTTCTTCGTAGCTCTGTTGCTCGTGATACACCCGTGACTTTAACGTGGTTTTCTCGCGGTGAACAGGGATGTGTGAAATCTCAAGGAGACACCTTCCATCTCCGAGAAGACAGTATGATATTCTCTATGGAGTGGAGAAGCTCGTGGGAATGAAAAATAACAATTTTGTTTCTTAACTTTAATAGTGTTCATTAACAGCAACTATTCACAAATACAAGACCCCCTTTTCTTAACTGCTGACTATCTGACTCTAACTGGAAAACAAACACTGTTTTTATAACCCACGTATGAAACATTACATTTAATTAATCTGAAGACCACACAGTCTCTGTCTCCTCCGCTGTCCTCACTCTTCCAGCTGCTGATATCCATGGGTCACCTTCCTTTTTTTTTTAACTGCGACTAGGCTTTACATGAAAATGTATCTTTGATAGAGAGTGTTTTAGATGGCCAATTACCTCTCCGGCTCTTCAGCAGTCCCTCTCTGTCTAGTGTTCAAAGTGCCAGGTGTATATACTCCCCATTAAACAAAAACTTTTCATAATTTGATTGGTTTCCACACATCAAAACAATAATCTTCAAATTCCATTATCTTCTAGTATCCTGGGCATTATTTAAACTAATTGTTATCAAAACAGCAACCAAAACTCTAGTATCCATTTACCAGCCAATTGTCACATTTGCCATTAGCAAGAAGGAGAAAGTGAAAACTGCAGATATTGGAGATCAGAGCTGAAAATGTGTTGCTGGAAAAGCGCAGCAGGTCAGGCAGCATCCAAGGAACAGAAGAAGAGCTCAAGCCTGAAACGTCGATTCTCCTGGTCCATGGATGCTTCCTGACGTGCTGCGCTTTTCCAGCAACACATTTTCAGCATTAGCTGGCAGCTCTGGCTGTACATTATATTCAGCAAAATCCGTCCTGTCTTAAAATGACCAGACATGTTTTCATCTGCATAACAACCCCCCCACTCCCACTTTCAGGAAATAAAAATGAAGCATCAGAATGAGAAGATGGCTTTTCACTATTTTACGGCCCACAACATGTATATTTTGGCACTTAAACGATGGTAACATCAGACTCCAATGAAATATTCTCATATTTTAGTATTTAAATCTTTCTAAAAATGCAAAAGAATTGTAATTTTTATGCATTCATCTCCGACAACACTTTTGTCATATAAACAATAAAATATTGTCAGGTCAGTACCAAACTCAATAATCTTTTTTCAATAGTGGAGCACATTCTTTCCGGTGGGTGTTTGGTTGTTTTTACAGGTAACCAATTCCATTCCATTCTCATGTTCCTGCATCAAACATCTCCAACTCCTATATCACTAGCGACAATCGCAATTTTGAAGGTTTTCAAAATATTTGGTGCAGCTAAAATTGGTGCGGTAGTTAATGCTGCTTTTGAATCCTCAAATGCCTGCGGGAATTGTTCTTTACACCAAAATGTTGTATCCTTTTTTTAGTAAAGCCATCAAAGGTTCCACCACGCTGCTAAAGTTTAGAACAAACTTCCAATGGAATCTACTCAGTCCCAAAAAATCGAAACTCTTCTTTCATTGAGGATGGTTGTGGAAATATCTCAAAGCTCTTCGACTTTGTGTTCCATGAGGTCAACCTTCCATGTCCATTGTAATTTCCCAAGAACGTCACATCTGCCTTCACAAATTCTGTTTTCTTTTTGTTTAATATCAGTTTTCCTTCTTGTAATCGTTCAATGATCTCTGCCAACTGTAACACGTGATCTTTCCATGACTTGCTAAAGATGACTGCATCTAACAGATAAACTGCACACTTTGTTAATCTGGCCACAACTCGGTTCATGAGTTTTTGGAATGTGGCTGGTGCATTATTCATTCCAAAGAGCATCACTTTGATTTGATGTAGCCCTTTTAATGTTACAAACTTTCTCCGGTAAAGTTGCCTGCCAATAACCATGCAGTAAGTCTAACTTTGTGGCTTGTCAAACTTTACGTATGTCGTCTTTGAATCTTGGCATTGGATAGGAGTCTAATTTTGTTTCAGAGTTGACCTTCTGATAGTCCACACAGAACCGCTGAGCCTCATCAGAGTTGGCAACGAACAGAATCGGCATACTCCGCTTGCTCTTACTTGGTTCAATGATATCTTCTTTGAGCATCGCATTCAGTTCCTTCTGGGCCTCGGTGACATTGTGAGGTTGAAGCCTGCAGGAGTGTTTTGTTTTTATCAGAACAGCGTTCCCTACTTCCACCCCAAACACAAAAGCGTATGTCCTCCCATCATGGTTCTGCAAATGTCCTCATACTGCTGCAATGAACAATCAACTTGTTTCATTGCTCCTGTAGCAGATAGCTCACTATCCTATCCCACTCTTCAACGACTTCCTTGTTATTTAAAGGATTTTGCGTCGCATCAAGCCTCATGACATCTGTATTTGGTTCCTCAGTCTGCGGGGCAGTAACTAACACCTGTTTCCCCAGTCCCTTATCTCGATATTAGTAAGATTACA
>NW_025199079.1:0-5886 GCF_004010195.1 Chiloscyllium plagiosum
GTGCAATGTCACACCAGCGGCTGACCACCCTCCTCAAGCGGGAGACTCAGAACCACAGCAGTGACTCAGCGCTGTCTGTTGTCCCAGGAAAGCCCAGTGAGTTTTTACTGGACATGAGTGAGAAAGCGAGGAGGGACCAAACTGACCAGCTAGTACCACAACATGGCAGCAACCAACTGGTTTATGACTCACAATCACATTGTGTAGGACAACACTCATGCCCTGATGCTTTCCAGATCTGAGACGAGGGATCCATCATCAGCCAGCAGCACAAAGAGCTGCAGGCAGAACCTGTGTCTTTTTACCAGTGAGTAGAAGGAGGAGCCATCACGGTTGAGATCCCAAAGGAACGTATGCATCCCGGTACTCAACGACATCCAAATCTTGGAGCATGACCTTCTTCTCTTCGTACACCTACAGTGGGCTGACTGAAATTGGCCCACCTCCTTCTCCAACCCCTTGATTCTGGATTTCCGCCTCTTTGTTGACCCTCATGTCTCCTGCTGACAGAAGACATTGACGCGAGTCTTATCCACATCTCACCTTAGCCTCAAGGTGGGGAAGCTTCCTTGCTTCCTTCTCCATCCAGTCCAGAAGTGATGTAGCGAGTTCCAGAACTACTTGTCATCCTGCAGCAGCTTGTTAAAGTGCAAGTACATGGTCCTCACTCCGGTGCTAAATGGACCGTGCTCTGCTCAGACCAGGTTGTGATCAGAAAACGGCACTTGCTGCATGGAGGACTTCAGAACAATGGAGGCATATGCCCTGGAAATGGAGATGCAGTCAATGCTGGACACTCCAAGCTCTGATTATGACCAACTTTGCCTTCCTTAGTCTCTCAAAGAGCTCTACCAAATGCTCCATGTGATCTTTCCACAAATGGCTAAAGATCATCAAGTCATCCATGTAGGTGACACAATTAGACCATAAGACTAAGACCAGGAATTAGGCCATTCAGCCCATTGAGTCTGCTCCACCATTCACTCATGTCTGATACGATTCTCAACCCCATTCTCCCACTTTCTCCCATAACATTTGATCTCCTTGATACTCAAGAACCTATCTATGTCAGTCTTAAATTTATTCAATGACCTTGCCTCCACAGCCTTTTATGGCAATGAATTCCATAGATTCACTTATTCTCTGGCTGAATAAGTTTCTCTTTATCTCCTTTAGCCTCGGGGTATGCTCTCAACATCTACTGTCTCTTATGAATGGAAACACTTTCCCGACATCTACTCTGTCTCGGCCATTCAGTATTCTGCATGTTTCAATTAGATATCCCCCTCATCCTTCTGAACTCCATTGAGTTTAAACCCAGAGTCCTCAAACGTTCCTCAGATGTTATGCTTTTCATTCCTACAACTATTCTCATAAATGTCCTCTGAACATGCTCCAGGGCCAATATCCTTCCTGAGAAATGGGATCTAAAACTCCAAACGTGGTCTAATCAGAGCTTTATAGAGCATCAGAAGTACATCCTTGTTTTTATTTTCGAGTCCTCACAAAATAAATGTTGTCATTGCATTTGCCTTCCTAACTACTGACTCAACCTACAAGTTTACCTTGAGAAAATCCAAGACTAAAACTCCCAAGTCTCTTTGCACATCAGACTTCTGAAATTTCTCCCCATTTAGAAAATAATCCATGCCTCTATTCTTCCTACCAAAGTGCATGACCTCTCACTTTTCCACATTGTACCTCATCTGCCACTTCTTTGCCCACTCTCCTAATCTGTCCAAATCTTTCTACAGCCTCTCCATCTCCTCAATGCTACCTGTA
Source organism: Chiloscyllium plagiosum (assembly GCF_004010195.1). NCBI lineage: Eukaryota > Metazoa > Chordata > Chondrichthyes > Orectolobiformes > Hemiscylliidae > Chiloscyllium > Chiloscyllium plagiosum. The sequence goes on from NW_025199079.1 coordinate 1,783, forward strand.
CCTAACTTTGTATCATCTGCAAATTTATCCAGTATGCCCTCAGTTCCTTCATCCAGATCATTAATGTATAAAGTGAAAAATTGTGTTCTCATCACTGAGCCTTGGGGAACACCAACTGTCACCAGCTGCCATCCTGAGAAGGACCCTTTTCTCCTCACTCTTTTTTCTGCCAGACAGCCAAGCTCCCATCTATGCTGTCACCTTGCCTCTGACACCATGGGCCCTTCTCTTACTCAGTAGCCTTCTGCGTGGCATCTTGTCAAAGACCTTCGTGAAGTCCAGGTAGATAACATCCATTGGCTCTCCTTGGTCTAACCTGCTCATTACTTCCTCAAAGAATTCTCATACATTTGTAAGGCATGACCTCCCGTTGTTATGAAGTGATGCTGATTTTGCCCTATTTTACCATACAATTCCAAGTATTCAGAAATCTCATCCTTCACAATTGATTCCAGGATTTTATCCCCAATGGAGGTTAGGCTAATTTTCTGTCTTCTCCTCTGGCACCTTCTTGATTCCAGTGATTCCTGAAAGATCGTCACTAACGCCTCCACTATCTTATTTGGTATCACCCTTAGAACTCTGGGGTGCAGTCCATCTGGTCCAGGTGATTTATCCACCTTCAGGCCATTCAGTTTTTCGAGCACCTTCTCTTGATGATGGCCATCATACTCAGCTCTTTCCCCTCACTCTTTTGAATGTTTGGGATATTACTCGTGTATTCCACCGTGAAGATTGACGTGATATAATTATTCAGTTGCTCAGCCATTTCCTTGTTCCCCACTACTAAATTTCAACATCATTTTCCAGCAGTCCTTTATACTCAGCCTTCCTTTATATTACTGGCGAGCTTACCCTCATATTTAATCTTCTCCCTTCTTATTGTTTTCTTGATGCCCTCTGTTGATCTTTGTAAGCTTTCCAATCCTCTGGTTTCCCACTGCCTTTCACCACATTATCTGTTTTCCCGTTTGCTGTTATGCTGACCATGATTTTCCAAATGTCACAAAGTTCGTCTCTTTTTTTCCTGAAAGCAGTTCCTTAGGTCAAGAAGACTCTACCCTTGACTTTTATCCCTAGAGGGGCAATAAACTGGGCCAGGCTCTGAACAGACTGGTTTGGTACAGAGGTGAAAAGGATTTGAGAGGCCTTTTGTTTATATGTAAACAGATCAGACTTCAGGCAAAGTGGTCATGTTTTAGAAGTGATCTGTATAATGAAAGGGGAGTGGTCAGCTCTCCAGCTCAGCTGAGCAGTTTTAGTTCAGTCAGACCTGGTGAAAAGTTCAACAGGGAACTGAGTGGAAGCACTCTCTCTCTCTTTCTGCCCTTTAACTTCAACCTGTAAGCATGTGTTCCATTTATACTAGTTTTTAAAGGGAGTTTGCTTTCTGGGACTGTTGTGTATATTCAGAACAACATAATTTATTCTAGTTGGATAGGCTGAGTTCTGTAAGGATTCTCTATTCTGTTCTTTGTGTTTCATTGTGCAATTTTGTGAATAAGCTTTTGTCTGTTTTAAAATCTAGATGTCAACCTAGCTAACTTAATCTGGGTAATTATCCCTGTACACTTACTGAAACAAATTACTAAGTTATGGTCTGAGCTGTCTGCTTAAGCATGTTTTGAGTGGTCTGGCTTAGTCCATAACACTAGTTAGCCATGTTTGCCACATCCTCCCTGTACTGTGCTTCTTTGTCCGCAGGATGAATCCTTGCTGTGTCTACTGAATTACTACCTGAAACTCCCACCATTGCTGTTCCACTGTCTTTCCTGCCATTGACGGCACAGTGGCTCAGTTGATAGCACTGTTGCCTCACAGCATCAAGGTCCTGGGTTCGATTCCAAGCTTGGGTGACTGTCTGTGTGGAGTTTGCACTTGTCTGAGTGGGTTTCCTCCAGGTGCTCCGGTTTCCTCTCACAGTCCAAAGATGTACACGTTAGATGACTTGGACATGCTTAAATTGTCAATTAGGTGCATTAGACAGAGGGAAAAGGGGTTTGGGTGGGTTACTCTTCGGAGGGTCGGTGTGGACCTGTTGGGTCAAAGGGCCTGTTCACACAATATAGGGAATCTAATCTTCATCCTGCTTCAACTCTGTTCAGAAGCCTTAGAAAAGTGGCTGGTGCATTTTTCATTCCAAAGGGCATCACTTTAAATTGAAAAATCCCATTTGGGGCTCCAAAAGCAGAAACTACTTTTGCTCTGTCTAGCAATGGTAATTGCCCGGAATCGTGAAGAAAGTCCCACTTTATGATTTAAGTGGCTTGTCTTATGTTTTCCACACAATACTCCAGCGTTGCAATTGGGTGTGAATCAAATTCAGTCCTCGTGTTGACCTTCTGATAATCTATGCAAAATCATTGAGTACCACCAGACTTCGGAACCAACACAATCAGTGAACTCCACTCACTTTGACTTATCTCCATCGAGTCTTCTCGGAACATCTTTTCCACTTCCTTCTAAACCTGGGCTCCTCTGAGAGGATTAAGTTGGAGGGGTGTTGTTTTATCGGAACAGCATTCTCTATGTCAACCTCATGTACTATGGCATTACACCTCCCCATTCTATTTCTACATTGGTTCTCAAGGACTGTAACAAATATTTCAATTCAGTTCTCTGTTCCTGGGACAGAAAGCTCACTGCCTTATCCCATTACTTGACGACTTCGTCATTATTCAGTTTATTCTGAGGCACATCAAAATCCAAATCACCTGGATTTGATTCCTCACTGAGTGGCATTAGCTAATACCTGTTTTTCTAGCTCCCTTACCCTGTCATAGTATTGTCTCTGCATGTTCACATGATATACCCAATAATTTTGTTTCCTTCCTGACACCTTTACCAGATAACTCCCCTGACTTAACTACTTCTCAATCCAATACGCATCACTAAACCTTGTTTTGAAGGGATCTCCTGCCATTGGTTCCAGCATCTGTACTTCATCCTCACAGGCAAACATACAACTATTAGATTTCTTATCTGCTTCTTTGTTCAATAAGCGACATATCACCTTCAAATATTGTCCAGCTAATTCACCTACTCTATTTAATCTGTCTCTGACCTCAGATACATAATCCAACTGTAAGATCTCTGACTTTTCCTTAATTATCAGCTTTTCCTTAATTTTAAAGGTTGTCTTACTTTGTCCGAATATCAATCCAAATGGAGTAAACACAGTTGATTCATTTGGAGAATCTCGAGTAGCAAGTAATATAAAGGGGATACATTTAACCCAATTGTTTGGTTAATCCTGGCAATAAACCCTCAACATGGTCTTTACATTACAGTGTGGAAACAGGCCCTTCGGCCCAACAAGTCCACACCGACCCGCCGAAGCGTAACCCACCCATACCCTTACATTTACCCCTTACCTAACACTACGGGCAATTTAGCATGGCCAATTCACCTGACCTGCACATCTTTGGACGGTGGGAGGAAACCAGAGCACCCGGAGGAAACCCACGCAGACACAGGGAGAACATGCAAACTCCACACAGTCAGCGGGAATTGAACCCGGGTCTCTGGCGCTGTGAGGCAGCAGTGCTAACCACTGTGCCACCGTGCTGATGCTATTTTTCCAATGATACTAGAGATTCACCATGGTCTGCATTTGATGCATAAACTATCCATGACCTCCTTCAATAATATGGCAGAAAGATTGGACCCTTGGTCTGACTGAATCTCTGAGTAATCTATAATGGGCAAAGAACTCTTCTACAACATTTTTGCCTTGAAATTTCAGAATGGAATTGCTTCCAGAAACCTAGTGGACACATCCATTATGGTTAGGAAATTCTGGTTCCCACCTGTGGTTTTAAGGAGGGGGGGTGATCTACACGATTATAATTCATGCAAAAGGTTCTTCAAATGAGAAGTGGCACCAAAGGTTCTGGTTTCATCACTGCCTGTGGTTTTCTTGCCATCTGACATGTAGGAAAGGTACGGCAAACTTCAACCACATCTTTATGTAATCTAGACCAATAAACATGTTTCTACATCTTAGCCCGAGTCTTCCTCACTTCTGGATGACCTACTCCAGGCAATTTGTGTACTTCCTGTCTGTATTCTACCAGCAACTTATCTGGTGAACTTCACACACCT
>NW_025199080.1:0-5886 GCF_004010195.1 Chiloscyllium plagiosum
ATGAGTTAGTACCTGGAACATGGATGTTGTCGCCATTTCAGAATGAAATGGAGAGAGCAGGGACTAGAATCATTATTGCAGGTTCCGCGATTTAGATGGTTTAGTAAGAACAGAGAAGACGGTAAAAGAACAGGAAATGTGGGATTGTTATTCAAGGACAGTAATACGGTAGTAGAAAGGACTTTAGGGGACTTGTGCACTAAGGTAGTATGGCTGAGGTTAGAAACAGGAAAGGACAGGTCAAACTGTTTGGAGTTTTGTGTAGGCATCCAAAAAAATCCAGAACTGTAGAGGAAAGGATTTCAACAATGAGTTTCGATAGGACCGAGAGTAACAGAGTAGTTTGTATGTGGGCTTTAGCTTTCCAAATATTGACTACAAATACCATAGTTTGAGTAAGTTAAATGGATACGTTTTTTCCCCCAAATGTGTGCAGGATAGCTTCCATACACAGTATGTAGACAAGCTAACAAGGGGCGAGGATGCTTTAGATTTGGTACTGGGCAAGGAACCTGGCCAGCTATTATATTTGGAGGCAGATGAGCACGTTGGTGATAGTGACCACAATTCGTTAAGCTTACTTTCCAAAAGGAAAGCGATAGGCAAACAATGCAGGACAAGAGATATTGCTCGGGGAAAGACAATTATGACACGAGTAGGAAAGTTTTTTTTTTGTTTTGTCAGGGTCGGTCGTGCCTCACTAACCTTATTTATATCTTCAAGAGTTGACAAATCAGGTGGACGAAGGTCAGGCGGTAGATTTAGTGTATATGGACTTCAATAAGGCGTTTGTTAAGGTTCCACATGGCGGACTACGGCGTTGCAGGATTGAAGGTGATTTAGCAGTTTGGTTCAGATACTGGCTAGCTAATAGAAGACAGTGGGTCATTCTGGACCTCACTTAACAGTGGTGTACCGCAAGGCTCTGTTTTGAGATCACTGCTGTTTCTCATTTTTATAAATGATCTGGAGATCTGCATGGGTTAATAAATTTGCAGGTGACCTAAGGTAGGCAGATTTGTGGACTCTGCAGACAGGTGTTATGGAATACAAAGGGAATACATAGATAAGACGCAGAGCTGGGCTGAGAAATGGACAATGGAGTTTGATGCAGCAACGTGTGAGATAGTTCATTTCCAAACAAAAACTAACAGGAAGGCAGAGTACTGGACTAATGGCAAAAATTCTTGGTAGTGTAGACGAACAGGGATGTCTCGGTGTCCAGTTGCATAAATGCCTGAAAGTTGCCTCTCAGATTGATAAGCTTGTGAAGAAGGCATATGCTACGTTGCGTTTATTGATAGGGGCCTTGAAATTCTGAACCACGAGGTCATGCTTCAGATACACCCGACACTGGTGAGGCCTCCCCAGGAGTATTGCGTGCAGTTCAGGTCACTGCATTATAGGAATGGCGTGGACGCTTCAGAAAGAGAAGAATTATTGGATGTTGCTTGGTGCAGAAGGAAGGTCTAAGGAAAGGGTGAGGGAATTGAAGCTGTTTTCGTTGAAGAGATGACAGTTGATAGGTGACTTACATGAAAGGACTAAGGTAGTCAGAGGTTTAGACATGGTAGACAGAACGTTTTTCCTCGGTTGCTGAAGGCTAACAGAGGGGACATAGCTTAAATTGAAGGGTGACAGATTTAGGAGAGATATCGGCGTGGTTTCTTTTCTCAGAGATTAGTAGGGATGTGCAACAGTAGTAAACTCGCCGACATTAACGGCACTTAAGTGGACATTGGACATACATATGGATAATAATGAATTGGCTTTGATTCGACGGGCATCAGAAGAATTTTGCAGATCGGCACATAATCAAGGGCCGAGGGGCTTGTGTTTTGGTGTAACATTGTATATTGTATATTCTATTTGGTATGCAGAGTATGGGGAATGAAACAGTAGGATATGGGCACAATTGAAATGTGGAGCGTTTTCAAGGAACAGCTACTACGTGTCTTTGGTAAGTAGATACCTGTCTGTCAAGGGGGAAGTAGTCGATTGAAGAAGCCGTAGTTTACTAAAGAATTTGAACCTCTTGTCAAGGTGAAGAACACGGGTTATATCAGGCTGAAATGTGAAGGCTAAGATAGGGCCTTTGAGAGTTAAAAGTAAAGACCTAACGAAAGAAATAAGGAGAACCAAAAGGTGAGAAATAAGTCGTTGGTAGTTCGAATAAACGAAAATCCTAAAACATTCTATCAGTATATCATGAATAGAAGAAACTTTAGGGCCAAACAAATATAGTAGTGGAAAATTGTGCATGGAATGCGAGGAGGTCGGCGAGTGCTGAAGAAATACTTTTCATCAGTATTTACATGAGAAAAAGGCAACATTGTCGAAGAGAATGCTGAGATCCAGGCTATTAGACTGGATGGGATTGAGATTCAAAATGAAGATGTTTTCCCAATTCTGGAAAATGTAAAGAATAGGTACGTCCCCTGGGCCGGATGGGATTTATCCAGTGATTTTCTGGGAAGCCAATGAGAACATTGCAGAGCCTTCGGCTTTGATCATTAAGTCGCCACTCTCGAAAGGCATAATGCCAGAAGACTGGTGAATAGCAAATGTTTCCGCCTTGCTACAGAAGGGCATTAGAGACAAACCTGGTAATTTTATACCAGTGAGCATTTCTTCAGTTGTGGGTAAAGTATTGGAAAATGTTATAAGACATAGTATTTATTATCATCTAGAGAGGAATGAGTTGTTTTGTGATAGCCCACACGTTTTTGTGAAGGGTAGGTCTTAGACATATAGACACACAGAGATGTACAGCATGGACACAGTCCCTTCGGTCCAACTTGTCCATTCTGACCAAATATCTCAATCCAATGAAGTCCCACCTGCTAGCACCCGGCCCATATCCCTCCAAACCCTTCCTATTCATATACCCATTGAGATGCATTTTAAGTGTTGAAATGTTACTAGCCTCCAGCACTTTCTCTGGCAGTTCATTCCACAACATGCACCACATCCTGCGTGAAAACGTTGCCCCGAGGTCTAATAGAACATAGAACGTAGAACATAGAAATGTGCAGAACAGAACAAACCCTTCAGCCCACGATGTTGTGGCGAGGATTATTCCTAATGTGAAATAAATTAACCTAACCTACTCACCCGTCAATTCATTGCCGTCCATGTGCATGTCCAGAGGTCACTTAAGTGTCCCTATGACTTTACTTCCACCACTACCGCTGGCAATGTATTCCATACATTCACAGCTCTCTGCATAAAGAACCTACCTCTGTCGTCTCCTCTACACAGTCCTCCTAATATCTTAAAACTATGACACCTCGTGCCAGTCAGTCCTGCCCTGGGGACATGTCTCTGGCTCTTGACTCTAACTTTGCCTTTTGTTACATGCATACCTTGATCAGGGCACGTCTCTGCGTACTTCTCGCAGAGAGGAAGATCTGAGCTTAGTTCACCTCCATTCGTAAGACAAGCCCTCCTGTCCAGGTAGCATCCTGGCAAACCTTCTTGCATACTCTCCAAAGCATCTGAACCATTCTTATGTTAGAGCTACCCGAACTGGACACAATATTCCAAAAGTGGTCTCACCAGAAACTTGTACAGCTGCAGCAAAATCTCACGGCTATTACACTCGATCCCTCTATCATTGAAAGCCAAAGCAACACATGCTTTCTTGTCGACCCTAAACACTTCTGTGGCAGCATTGACGTATCTGATCCTCCACACTGCCAAGAATCCAGTCTTTAATCCGGTTTTCAGCATTCAAGTTCGACCAACCAAAATACATCACTTCTCCTTTCTCCAGGTCAAACTCCATCTACCATTTCTCAGCTCAGCTCTGCATGCTATCTAAGTGGCGCTGCAGCCTGCAATATCCCTCGATACAATCAACGGCCATCGGCAATTTACTCACCCACCCCTCAACCTCCCCATCCAATGCCTTGTTGAAGTCCGTATGCATCAACTGCTTGATCTTGGACGACCAGTGTCGTCACCTCCTCAAAGAACTCAATAAGATTTGTGAGGCATGGCGTGTCCATCACAAAGCCATGCTGACTGCCTTTAAACATGCTATGCTGTTCCAAATAGTCATAAATCCTATTCCTCAGAATTCTTTCCAAACCTTTTCTGACCACAGACGTAAGACTGGCTGGTATGTAATTGCCAGTGCTTTCCAAATTACCATTCTTGAAAGGAGGATTAACATTCGCCCCCTCCAATCCTCCTGTACAACTCTCGTGAAGAGTGAGGAAGCAAAGATCTTAGCCAATTGTTTACAAACCTCCTTTCTCGATTCCCAGATCAACCTAAGATAAAGCTATTCTGTCCCCAGGGACATATCAATCTTAATGATTGCCAAAATTTGCATCACATCACCTTCCCCAATCTTGATCTGTTCAAGCCTGTATCCCAGCTACTCAAAGTTCTATTCACAACAAGGTCCCTTTCCTTGGTGAAAACTGAAGCAAAAAAAACCTCATATACGGCATACCCATCTGCTCAGACTCCAAGCACAAGTTCACCACGCTCTCCCTAGCCGGCCGACCTTCTCCCTGATCATTCCCTTATTCCTCACGTATGAATAAAATACCTTTGATTTCTTCCTAATCCTTCCTGCCAAGCCTGTTCGTGCTCCCTCCTGGCTCTCCTCAGTCCATTTATGAGTTCCTTTCTAGAAATCCTGTAATTCTCTAAAGCAATGTTGGATCCTTGTTTACTCCAACTTTTGTGACTTTTGCCTTTCTTTTTTATATCTTTCTCCTCCCACCCTATGCCTATGCCCTCTATTCTTGACTTGTCCAGGGAAAAGACATTGTCTATTTACCCTATCCAAGCACCTTATGATTATATAAAGCAATGTAAGATCTCCCCCAGCCTCCAAAGCTTCAGGGAAATCAGCCCCAACCTATTCATCCTTTCCCTGGAGCTCAAATCCTCCAACTCTGGCAACGTCCTTGTAATAATTTCTGAACCCATTCAAGTTTCAAAACATCTTTCCCATTGGCTGTGCCTCACAAATCGTCTTCAGTTTTTTGAAAATGTGATCAAACCTGTGGTTGAGGTTAAATCGGGTGATGTGGTGCTTATCTATAGCAGTTATGCGCTCGATAAGCTATATGATTGAGGTCGATTTGGTGGTTTGTATTAGAGATTAGTTAGCTGAAAGAAAGCAGAACATGCTGGTTTATTTGGAATCTTCATCCTGGAATTCAGTTACTAGTGGCATACCACAAGGATCTGTTTCCGGGCCACAACTGTTTGCCATTTTTATTAATGACCAATATGAGGTCGTATGAAGGATCTGTTAATAAAGTTGATGACGACACTAAGGTCGGTGGACGAGTAGATAGTGATGAAGGATATTGTTGGTAATGGAAGGACATAGATAAGTGCAGAACTGGGTTGAGAGTGAAAACGGAGTTTAATCTGGTAAAGTGAAAGGTCATTCACTTCGGAAGGAGCAACAGGAATAAAGAGTATGGGCAAATGGTAAGGTTCTTGGTAGTTCAAATGAGCGGAGAGATCTCAGTGTCCATGGACATAGATACCTGACAGTTGTCATCCAGTTTGATAGGGTAGTTAAAAATGCATAGTGAGTGTTGTCTTTATTTTTGGTATAGCGATTGCGTTTCGGAGCCACGTGGTCATGTTGTAGCTCCACAAAACTCTGATCTGGCCGCACTAGGATTATTACATACTGTTCTGGTAACCGAGTTAGTGGAAGGATGTGGAAGCTTTGGTTCAGAGGAGTTCAGAGGAGATTTGTTAGGTTGTGGCCTGTTATGGAGGAACGGTCTTATGAGGGAAGACTGAGGGATTTGAGGCTGTGTTCATTAACGAGAAGAAGGTTGACTTAATCGACACATTTAAGATAAAAAGTGTGTTAGAATCGGTGGACAGTGAGAACCTTTCTCC
>NW_025199081.1:0-5886 GCF_004010195.1 Chiloscyllium plagiosum
CCATGCACCGGCTCCTCGGCCATGCATTAATCTACTCTATCCTCATATTCCTGCCCTCGCCAGCTTATAGCACCAGAAATAATCCAGGTATTACTACCCTCAAGGACCTCCTATTAAATTCCTACCTAACCTTCGATATTCCCCCTTCAGAATCTCATCCTTTTCCCTTCCTATGTCATTGGTACCAATATGTACAATGACCTCCTGGTGGTCCTCTACCCTTTGAGAACATGCTGCACCCTCTCTGAAACATCCTTGATCCTGGCACCATGGAAACAACACACCGTTCTGATTTTTTGCTGCTGATCACAGAAATGTCTGTCTGCTCCGCTTCCTCGAGTCTCCCTGAACACAATCGATCGCTTGTGCTGGGAAAACCGGCGTTCCTCTCATTACATTAGAGCCAGTATCGATACCAGAAACTGTGTTGTGCTATACTCCCCTGAGAATCAATCACCTCCTACATTTTCCAAAACAGTATACTTGTTTGAAATGGGGATAACCACAGAAGACTCCTGCCTACCTCACTTACCTTTCCTGGAGTTAACCCATTTATTTGACTGTATCTGCGGCTGTTCTGCCTTCTGATAACTGCCACCCATCACACCACCTTGCTCTTGTAAATTGCTCATTGTCTAACTGTCACTCCAAACGATCTAAGCAATCTTAAAGGATTCACAACCAATGACCTTTATTGTAACATGTGAAATCCCTCGAAACTCCCACATCCGACAAGAAGAGCACATCACTCTACTGAAGACCATTTTGCTCCTTCCAATCAAAACAAAATCTGGAAAATAGCACCGTCGTATTGCTTGTCAATCAACAAGCACATCGACCTGGACCCAATATACCGGCCACTGCAGTGGACAGCTGGAACAGACAACCGGAAGCGGCAGATTCAAACCACGACAAATGCCGGGGGAAAGATCACAGAAGCGCTTCACAGGAGGCTCCCAAGCACTGAGGATGTCACCTAGATAGGGGACGAAACATTTGCAACACAAATTCCCAGCTCGGCGAACAGAATCACAACAGAATATTTTGCTTGTCCATGCTAACAGGCTCTCTGCCTTTATTCCTGATGAAGGGCGTTTGCCCAAAACGTCGATTTCGCTGCATTTTGGATGCTGCCTGAACTGCTGTGCTCTTCCAGCACCACTGATCCAGAATCCATGCTGAATGTGTGTTGGGCAATGTATAATATTATACTTTATCTGCTATTTTTTTGTTTACTCAACTTAACTACATGTTCCCGATGGAGATTCTTATTCTTTGACTCATTAATTTCCTTCTTACCTCTGTATTGGTGTGAGTACAGTTTTGAATGATGAATGTACCACTACTGATCTCTTGATACATTTTAACGTCATTCAAATGACCAACGTTTCCTCAATCTGTTTCTCATAATCATTCAAATATCGCTCTAAACTAATACAATGACCACATCAACATGTGCTGTGAGGACAGACTGTAACATTATTTCTGCAATATTATAAAATGTCCTTTAGAAATGCAAATCTGCTACATCTGCAGGCCACCCTTTATCCATCCTGCCGGATTTATCCTTATAGGTTATGGACTATTTGGCCACCGTGTTTTGCTTTGCATATAACACTGTTGGCTTTTCTTCATTTTGAAATATCTTGCCACAACCTCCTTATAAAAGACAGTGGAGCAATGTTTTCCCCGACGGTATACGTCAGACTGACACAGATATTATTTCCTGGTTCTGATTCCCAACCTTGGGATGAGGAGGAGAGTCCTTTGTGGTAATCTCAGTCAGTGAGAGGGATTAAACTTCAGTTAGTGAGAGGGATTGAACCCAGGGTGTTGGCATCAGTGTGCATCATAAACCAGCTGACCAGGTAACTAACACTCTCTCAGAATGTTCAGGTCAGAATAGAATCAGAAGCTGGCAGTCCCATTCATCTGGGAAATGGAGGTGAGGTTGTGCAATTCAGAGGCTGAACTACTGTTCAGAATTAAAACAGCGATGCTGCTGAATGAAAAGATGTTGTTGTGATGTTAGGCCCTAATAGGTAAAACAGTAACAATGATTTGACTGGACGGAGGGTAAAAACCATGACGACTATTTCACCCTGAGAAATGATCAGGCATACGGTGGTGGGTGGCACTGTGGCACAGTGATGAGCACTGCTGCCTCACAGCGACAGACACCGGGGTTCAATTCCCGCCTCAGGCGACTGACTGTGTGGAGTTTGAACGTTCTCCCCGTGTTTGCGTGGTTTCCTCTGGGTGCTCCGGTTTCCTCCCACAATCCAAAAGTGTGCAGGTTAGGTGAATTGGCCATGCTAAATTGCCCGTAGTGTGAGGTGCAGGGGTAAAATGTCGGAGAATGGGTATGGGCGGGTTGCGGGTCGGTGTGGACTTGTTGGGCCGAAGGGCCTGTTTCCACACTGTAAGTAATCTTATACAGAATGACAAAATGTATTTCGAGAACGTTTAATTTTCACAAGCGCAATCCTCAGCCACATCTAAATAGACTTTTTTGAGTGGCAACACAGATTGATATTTACTTGGGAAGAATTTTTTGGTTTAACTCTTTTTAACCAAACTCACTATCAAATGGAAAGGAGATTTCATCATCCTCTTCATCTCTTTTCTGAATTTATAAATGGGTTAGTACAGGCGCTCAATTACATGAGAATGTACCCAGATTCAGTGCCATATATGTTGGAGCTGTGTGATCCCCTCAGTAATACGCTGTTGTTGTGAGCTCACTGGTTAAAAAGTTAATGACTGCTGTTCGCCACAAAAGGTTAAAACTGCCTGATATACTGAACAGTAACACTATGGATTTCCTTCTGCTTTTCATGTCTGGGTCAGTGCTATTCTCATGGCTGAGACTCCATAGTGCCCTGCGGACTTTGCTGGTCACTAAAATACACTGGAATGTCAAAGAATTAACCAGTAATATCAAACAAAAAGGCAGCCATACAATTAAAATACTTTTCATCCAAGAGTAGGCCCTACCTGCAGGCGATGTATAAACAGCCATATTTGAGCGACAGCCCCAGACAATGCTGGAAATTATTCAGCTGGGTCTTATGCAAACCAGAATGGCATGTTCTCCAAAGAAATCAGGGCAGACAGTGTGCTTAAAATAACAGTGACAGTTCTCACTGTGTAGTACTTTGATTTGAAATTCAGACAATAGATCGTTACAAATTGGTCAAATGTAAAGAAGACAGTGAACCACACAGACATATCCAATGTGGCAGGTTTAACACAGGGGATGAACTTACAAACAGTAGATAGCATAGAAATGAATGTGGAAAGTGTTAACTTTAAATGCGATACACAATGATATTGAAAAATATCACCAAGAAATCTGCAGTTGCTATGGCAATCGTGTAAGCCAAGATACATTTAGAAAGTCCACAATTTCCACTGGAGAGAATGACGATGGTCAGTAGATTTGCTGTAAGTGGGAGAAAGAAGAGATTAGAAGTGGGATTCCATAAAGAAATATCACAGGAAATGTTTAGGTCATAGTCGGAAGTGATTTTACATCGAGTATCCCACAGATTTGATTTTATAAAGTAGACGAATGTACTGACAATTTGAGGACAAAACAATATTGAACATTTAATGTCTGTGCGCTTACAAGAAATTTTATACTTCATTGAGGGCAATGTCTAAATCATTTCTAGATAATTGATAAACATTTCTTGATTCCAACATTCTGATTGGACACAAACATTGCATTAATGTCCGAGACTTGACTTTCTTTGCTAACACTCATTCTGGAGGATCCTGGTTGGCACCTGCTCATCTTCCTGGCGATGGACGAAATCTAGCATTAACTTAACTCTAACAGAGCACAGGAAGTACTTTAACATAGTGTAAAGGATAAACTGCCCCCATGATGCAGATGCGTAGTAGCGCGCACACATGCATTCACTCGCAGGCACACACTTGTGCGCACAGGCATGCGCCCATGCACTCATGTGCACACAAACACACAATTGCGAAGGAACTTTGAGTGCAAACGATTTCTGCAATCCCTGTGTGCCAGATTAACACAGGAAATTCACCCAACTGGATCAGGTTCAAGATTCCCCTCCCAGATAATGGAAACTGTTCATGTGGACGTTTCAAACCAGGAGTGTAACGGAGCAGAATGGAGATACTCAAAAAAGAAAATTTGCTGTGAATATATAGAATGCTTCCAACCAGTTGGGAATGTTGGGAAGGGATGTCATAGAATCGTCGATTAATACCGAACAGAAGAGGCCATTCTATCCATCAAGTCTCTGCCACCAAATCCACACTCACACCGACACTAATCCCACTTTCCACACTAGGCCGAGAGCCTTGACTATACCATATGACCATCCAGGTGCTTTTTAAAGGTGGTGAAGTTTTCCATCTCAATTACCCTTTCACATAGTGAATTCCAGGTTCCCACCACTCTCTGGTGGGAAACTAATTCTCAAATTCATTTGTAAATCTTCTGCCATTCACTTTAAAATCTGCCCCTTGTTATTGACGCTTCAGTCAAAATAATTGACCACATGGTTGAACAGATGAAATTGTGTGCATGTAACGGTGTGTCTCTGCACAAGGGTGTGGGACAGTGTGTAAGAGCATTTGAGTACATCTGTGTGAGTGGCTGAGTGTGCAAGTAAATTAATGTGCATGGTGTGTGTGTGTGTGTCTGTCTGTGTCTCTGTTTCTGTGCTTCTGTATTTCTGTATCGGTCTGTGTCTCTGTGTTTCTGTGTCTGTCTGTCTGTCTGTGTTTGTGTTAGACTGCAGTGCACAGTGTGATTTAATGAGAGCGAATGAATAAGGGTGAGGCGGTGTGAGTGTGAGTGTGTTTGCTGCAATGTGTGAGAGACTGAGTGCGGGAAATTGAGTTTGAGAGAGGTTGTGGGTGTGTCAGAGTCAGTGACTGTAAAAAAACAGCAGTGGGTGTTTGGTATCGAGTATGAGAGACGGTGAGAGTGTCTGAGTGTGCAGGGGTCTGTATGTTTTGTGAATTATTACTGGGGCAGAGACAGGTTGGTGTTTATGGACAGTTGCACCATGGGATCATCAGCACTCAGACTCTGCACTCAGATGGACACATGCAAGCAGACAGGCACAGTCTCACATCAACATATTCAGGAACACAATTAGAAGCACTCTCTCTGTCTCTCTCTCACACACACACACGCAAACAACAGGGTTCAACATTACCGCAATTAATCATAATAATAAAGATTCAGATATCGAGGTATAACCCAAAAACATGAAACTGGAACCGAAGGAGGTAACTTGCTCACCGGAACCTACTCCACCATTTCAGAAGATTATAGCTTGTGAGTTTATGCTTACAGCTCCACAATCCCATCGTCCAAGAATAACCTTAGATTCTTGTTATGCAAGAGAAGAAATCTATTTGTAAATAATAAATATTCATTGTCCACACCCCTATCACATTTTGGGACAGCCAGTTCCAAAGTTACACAGCCCAAAAAGGGCGACCCCCCATTAATTTTAAAACCATGCCCCCAGTCTGAACTCACCCACAAGGAGAAACATCCATTGCCCATCCACCATGTCCAGACCATTAGATAACTTATACACTTTGATCAGGTTATCCTTTACTTGTCTGAACTCCAGCAGGAACAAGCCGAGTCTGCCCACTTATCCCCAAAGCACAATCCATTCATTTAAAGGATTAATGGATTAAAATCATGAGAACCATGCAGAGAGTTGACAGCCAACCGCTTTTCCCCAGGGTAGGAAAGTCTAAAATTAGAGGGCATGGAGAAGTTGGTCTGAAGGGCCTGTTTCCATGCTATCAACCTCCATGACTCTCTGACTCTGTGAGAGCATATGATACAAGACAATTGGATTGCCAATCAGTGATCCT
>NW_025199082.1:0-5887 GCF_004010195.1 Chiloscyllium plagiosum
TGAATGAATGTGTGCAGTTTGTTACATTGAATCGATGCCTTCAATTCCTGGTTTTGAATGAATGAGTGAAGCTCTACTCAATGAATTAGCCCGTGTAGTTTGTTGGATTGAATAAATGAGTTAAGCTTGAAATATTGAATGAATGAGAGAAGTACTACTCATTGAATTAACCCATGCACTCTGTTTCATTGACTGAACTGGTTAAGATTGAAACTTAGAACGAATGAGAGAAGCTTTCCTAACTGTATTAACACGTACATTGCGTTTTATTGAATGAATGCACGCAGTGTGTTTTACTGAATGAATGCATGCAGTTTGTTTCATTGAATAAACAACGTTTGATATATTGGATCAGTGAATGCAGTTTGTTCCATTGAATGAAAGCGTTAAGCTCGAGACATTGAATAAATTTTCGAAACTCTATTCTTTGAATTAACACGAGCAGTCTGTTTCATGAAATGAATGCGTTAAGTTTGAAACATTGCATGAATGAAAGAAGGTCTACTCATTCAATTAACACCTGCAGGTTGTTTCACTAAATGAACGCGTGCAGTTAGTTTCATTCAATGAAAGGCAAACGCTCTGCTCGTGCAGTGTTTTATTGTATGAATGAGTGCAGTTTGATTGATGAATGTAGTTGGATTCACTAAATAACTGATTTAAGTTTGTTTCATTGAATCAATGAATATCGTCGAATCATAGAATCACTGATCTAAATTGTTTCAATGACTGAATGAATGCAATTTGTTTCATTGAATGAAAGCGTTCGAGACATGAACGAATGTGTGCAGTCTGTTCCCTTGAATCAATGTGAATAACGTTTGATTCATTGAATCATTGAATGCAGATTGTTTCATTGAATGAAAGCATTAAGCTCGAGACAATGAATAAATGAGAGAAGCTCAACTTCTTGCATTAACACGTGCAGTCTGTTTCACTAAATGAACGCGGGCAGTTAAAAAAGGCAAAAGCTCTAGTCATGCAGTGTTTTATTGAATGAATGCACGCAGTTTATTAGTCGGAATGAATGCATGCAGTTTGTTTCATTGAATGCATGTCAAAAGCTCTACTCATTCGATTAGGATGTACAGTGTGTTTCATTGAAAGAATGAGAGCAGATTGATTCATTAAATCAATGCATTAAACTCGTGGCATTGCACGAAACTCTACTCAAAGAATCAATCCGTGCAGTTTACTTTACTGAATGAATGAGGTAAGCTTGAAACATTGAATGAATGAGGGAAGTCCTACTCACTGAATGAACCCGTGCATTCTGTTTCATTGAATGAATGTGTGCAATTTGTTTCATTGAATCAATGCCTTCAATTCTTGGCTTTGAATGAATGAGTGAAGCTCGACTCAATGAATTAGCCCCTGTAGTTTCTGGCATTGAATAAATGAGTTAAGCTTGAAACATTGAATGAATGAGAGAAGTACTACTCATTGAATTAACCCATGCACTCTGTTTCATTGACTGAACTGGTTAAGTTTGAAACTTAGAATGATTGAGAGAAGCTTTCCTAACTGTATTTACACGTACATTGTGTTTTATTGAGTGAATGCATGCAGTGTGTTTTACTGAATGAATGCATGCAGTTTGTTTCATTGAATAAACAACGTTTGATATATTGAATCAATGAATGCAGTTTGTTCCATTGAATGAAAGCGTTAAGCTCGAGACATTGCATAAATTTTCGAAACTCTATTATTTGTATTAACACGAGCAGTCTGTTTCATGAAATGAATGCGTTAAGTTTGAAACATTGCATGAATGAAAGAAGGTCTACTCATTGAATTAACACCTGCCGGTTGTTTCACTAAATGAACGCGTGCAGTTAGTTTCATTCAATGAAAGGCAAACGCACTGCTCTTGCAGTGTTTTATTGAATGAATGAGTGCAGTTTGATTGACTGAATGAATGCAGTTGGATTCACTAAATAAATGAGTTGTTCGTTTCATTGAATGAATGAATATCGTTGATTCATAGAATCAATGATTGAAATTGATTCAATGGCTCAACGAATGCAGTTTGTTTCATTGAATGAAAGTGTTCAGTTTGTTTCACTGAATGAATGCGTGCAGTTTGTTTCATTGAATGAATGGCAAAAGTTCTACTCAATTGATTGGCACATTAGTATGTTTCATTGAATGAATGAGTACAGTTTGATTGACATGAATGACAGAAACTTTACTAACTGAACGTGGAATTCGTTTAATTGAATGAATTTTTGCAGTGTGTTTGACCGAATTAATGCGTGCAGTGTGTTTCATTGAATGAATGTCAAAAGCTCTACTCTTTCGAATCGGAAGTGCAGTGTGTTTCTTTGAAAGAATGAGTGCCGTTTTATTCATTGAATCAATGCGTTAATATGAATGAATTTACCCGTGCAGTTTACTTCATTGAATGAATGAGTTAAGCTTGAAACGTTGAATGAATTGGATACGTTCAACTCACGGAATTAATACGTGCAGTTTATTTCATTGAATGAATATGTTAAGCTTGGAACGTTGAATGAATGCCAGAAGCTTTACTATTTGAATTAACACGTGCAGTGGGTTTCATTGAATTATTGCACGCAGTTTGTTAGACGGAATGAATGCATGCAGTTTGTTTCATTTAATTTCACGTCAAAAGCTCTACTCATTCGATTAGGAAGTACAGTGTGTTTCATTGAAAGAATGAGAGCAGATTGATTCAATAAATCAATGCGTTAAACTCGTGGCATTGCTCGAAACTCTACTCTTTGAATCAACCCGTGCAGTTTACTTCACTGAATGAATGAGGTAAGCATGAAACATTGAATGAATGAGGAAAGTCCTACTCACGGAATTAACCCGTGCACTGTGATTCATTGAATGAATGAGTTATGCTTGAAACGTTGAATGGATGGGAGAAGCTTTACTAATTGTATTAACACATGCAGTGTGTTTTATTGAATGAATGCATGCAGTTTGTTTTACTGAATGCAGTATGTTTCAGTGAATGCATGTCAAAAGCTGTACTCATTGGATTACGACGGGCAGTGTGTTTCATTGAAAGAATGAGCGCAGTTTGATTCATTGAATCAATGCGTCAATCTCGTGGCATTAAGTGAATGAGTGAAGCACTACACATTGAATTAACCCATGCAGTTCACTTCACTGAATGAATGAGGTAAGCTTCAAACATTAAATGAATGAGAGAAGCTCCACTCACTGAATCAACCCATGCAGTCAGTTTCTTTGAATGAATGTGTTAAGCTTGAAACGTTGAATGAATGACAGAAGCTTTACTAATAGAATTAACACGTGCAGTGTGTTTCATTGAATGAATGCATGCAGTGTGTTTTACTGAATGCAGTATGTTTCATTGAATGAATGTCCAAAGCTGTACTCATTGGATTACGACGGGCAGTGTGTTTTTTTGAAAGAATGAGCGCAGTTTGATTCATTGAATCAATGCGTCAATCTCGTGGCATTGAATGAATGAGTGAAGCTCTACCCATTGAATTAACCCGTGCAGTTCACTTCATTGAATGAATGAATTAAGCTTGAAACATTAAATGAATGAGAGAAGCTCCACTCACTGAATCAACCCGTGCAGTCTGTTTCTTTGAATAAAT
Organism: Chiloscyllium plagiosum; assembly: GCF_004010195.1. Taxonomy (NCBI): domain Eukaryota; kingdom Metazoa; phylum Chordata; class Chondrichthyes; order Orectolobiformes; family Hemiscylliidae; genus Chiloscyllium; species Chiloscyllium plagiosum. The sequence continues at coordinate 3,603 of NW_025199082.1, forward strand.
GTGTTAAGCTAGAAATGTTGAATGAATGACAGAATCATTCCTAATAGAATTAACACGTGCAGTGTGTTTCATTGAATGAATGCATGCAGTTTGTTTGACTGATTGAATGCGTACAGTTAGTTTCATTGAATGAATGTCCAAAGCTGTACTCATTGGATTACGACGGGCAGTGTGTTTCATTGAAAGAATGATTGCAGTTTGATTCTTTGAATCAATGCGTCAATCTCGTGGCATTGAATGAATGAGTGAAGCTCTACCCATTGAATTAACCCGTGCAGTTCACTTTATTGAATGAATGAATTAAGCTTGAAACATTAAATGAATGAGAGAAGCTCCACTCACTGAATCAACCCGTGCGGTCTGTTTCTTTGAATGAATGTGTTAAGCTTGAAACGTTGAATGAATGACAGAATCATTCCTAATAGAATTAACACGTGCAGTGTGTTTCATTGAATGAATGCATGCAGTTTGTTTGACTGATTGAATGTGTACAGTTTGTTTCATTGAATGAATGTCAAAAGCTGTACTCATTCGATTACGACGCGCAGTCTGTTTCATTGAATGAATGTTAAGTTGAAACGTTGAATGAATGACAGAAGCTTCACTAATTGAATTAACACGTGCAGTATGTTTCCTTTAATGAATGCATGCAGTTTGTTTGACTGAATGAATGCCTTCAGTTTGTTTCATTGAATGAATATCAAAATCTATACTCATTGTATTAGGACTGTAGTGTGTTTCATTGAATGAGTGTGTGCAGTTTGATTCATTGAATCAATGCGAAAAGCTCGTGTCATTGAATGAATGAGAGAAGCTCTATACATTGAATTAACACTTGCAGTTTGTTTCATTGAATGTATGGTAAATAGCTGTACTCATTGGATTACCACGTGCAGTGTGTTTTATTGATTGTATGAGTGCAGTTTGGTTCATTGAATCAATGCGTTCTACACGGGGCATTCAATACATGAAAGAAGCTCTACTCGTTGAATTAACACATGCAGTCTGTTTCATTCAATAAATGAATAACATTTGATTCATTGAATCAATGAATGCAGTTTGTTTCATTGAATGAAAGCGGTTAGCATGAGACATTGAATTGATGAGAGAAGCTCTACACATTCAACTTACACGTGCACTCTCTTTCATTGAATAAACGTGTGCAGATTGTTTCATTCTTTGAATGAATGAGCCAAACTTCAAATGTTGAATGAATGTCAAAAGCTGTACTCATTGGATTACGATGGGCAGTTTTTTTCATTGAAAGAATGAGTGCAGTTGGATTCTTTGAATTAATGCGTCAATCTCGTGGCATTGAATGAATGAGTGAAGCTCTACTCATTGAATTAACCCGTGCAGTTCACTTCATTTGAAAGAATGAATTAAGCTTGAAACGTTGAATGAATGACAGAATCTTTCCCAGTAGAATTAACACGTGCAGTGTGTTTCATTGAATGAATGCATGCAGTTTGTTTGACTGAATGAATGCGTGCAGCTTGTTGCATTGAATGAATATCAAAAGCTGTACCCATTGGATTAGGACGTGCAGTGTGTCTCTTTGAATGAATGAGTGCAGTTTCATTCATTGAATCAATGCGAAAAACTCGTGTCATTGAATGAATGAGAGAAGCTCCACTTACTGAATTAACCCGTGCAGTCTGTTTCTTTGAATAAAGCTTGTGTTAAGCTTGAAACGTTGAATGAATGACAGAAGCTTTACTAATAGAATTGACGCGTGCAGTTTGTTTCATTGATTGAATGACAAAAGCTGTACTCATTGGTTTAGGACGTGCTTTTGTTTCATTGATTGAATGAGTGCAATTTGGTTCACTGATTCAATGCGTTCAACTCGTGGCATTCAATGCATGAAAGAACCTCTACTCGTTGTATTAACACATGCAGTCTTTTTCATTGAATAAATGAATTACGTTTGATTCATTGAATCAATGAATGCAGTTTGTTTCATTGAATGAAAGCGGTTAGTATGAGGCATTGAAGAAATGAGAGATGCTCAACCGATTCAACGTACACGTGCAGTCTGTTCCATTGAATGAATGTATGCAGTATGTTTCATTCTTTGAATGAATGAGTTAAGCTTGAAACGTTGAATGAATGTCAAAAGCTGTACTCATTCGATTAGGACATGCAGTGTGTTGCATTGAATGAGTGAGTGCAGTTTGATTCATTGAATCAATGCGAAAAACTCGTGTCATTGCAAGAAGCTCTGCTCATTGAATTAACCTATGCAGTTTACTTCACTGAATGAATGAGGTAAGCTTCAAACA
>NW_025199083.1:0-5887 GCF_004010195.1 Chiloscyllium plagiosum
TGAGGAGCTGGAGCTGGCCGCACTTCCTGCAGGCGAAGTCGGCAGGAGCATGATGGTCACCCCTACCTCAAACATCCTGCAGGAGGAACATTCCACTGCCTGCACTGCCACAAATCTACACTGAGTCTCCAAAACAAGAACACGAAGTAGCTTACCTGTTCAGCCGACTGAGTCCTTTGTTTACGTTAGAGGAGGAGGGAGGGTGGGAGACACTACACGTGTAGAGTCTCGGGTTCCTTCTCCACTCAAATAACAATCACTTACCTTCCCAAACAGCTCTGCGCTCCGACTTCACTTCCGCCCAGCTCCTGCCGCTCTCTGCTGCATAAACAAAAATTAGTTTTGTTCAAATATTCAAATATTACTAAGGCACTTAATATTTCTACTAATGGAAAACTATAAAAAAAAAGCATGGTGACTCTGTTTGTTAACCAGAATTATTCGTCCATCAACTGTTTCTCAGCCATTCTGCCAGTGCTGCTGTGTTTACATCACTTCTGCATCTTCCTGGACGGCTCATCTCCCATTATTGGTATGACTGCAATTGCTATCAGTAAAAGATGTCATGCGATTTGAATATGTTCACCGTTATACTTACCCATGTGTTATGGACTAGGCCAGAAGCCCTCAAAATATTTTACAACCTGGACCATCAACTTTTCCAGTTCTTTTAAGCAGATGTAGCGTAGATATTCTAGGAGTAATGCAACTGGACCATCCGCTTCATTTGGAAGAAAAGTGAATGTATTTGCAAGATTATCACATGGCAGACAAGCAAAGCAGAGCAGAATGGGGAATGCCTGATCGGACCAGAAAACCCAACAGATTATCTCAACTTAATGAAGCCGGTCCAAATACCTGCACCAATCCCTTTGAACACGCTTTTACAAAAAAAGAGAAAGAAGAATCAAAGACAGGTGTCTTTTTCAGAAGTGAGGTCAGACAGAGGGAGGATCAGCATGGATCTGCCTCTTTGGGTCCAGCAGCTTCATAACTGTCTGCTTGAAAACAAAAATCAACGGGAGACCAACTGAGTTGGGAGAACTGCCCATTCCTCTTTCATTGGGCAAGTGTACTTCTTCAACTTGAATGCCTTTTGTCTGAAGCAGTTTCGGTTAGCTATACACAAGTTGGCCCTTAAATACTTTAAACCTAGACACCCGGAAACCAGTGTATTTACCACCTCTCTGAGAAAAGACAAGGAAAACATAACCTTGTTAAAGAATGGCACCATCACACATGTCTTAGCCCACTGAATTCTGATATTCCGGGATTCCTACATGTCAATTATTTGAGGCAAGAATCCTCTTCCTGTTCCACAAAGTATTTTTCCAACTTCCCACAATCTACCTGTACCTGGACTGCACCCTCTGACCTTTTACCTGCAGTCGACCTCTTCATTGCAATCTTTTAACGTCACATTCGTCACCTCAGGTTGCCTGTTCCCCGTTCTCCATTCCAGACGATCTCCCTCTTAACTGACTACATTTCGTGCTCTCAGATCCAACCTTACTATTTTCTTAAGATTGTCACTAGGCGTGGTGCGGTTACTGTCTGGCCTACAGAACAAACATTACAGGCGCTCGATGTTAGCTTTTGGATAGTGTCTGCCTTCTCCAACTGGACAGTGACTCTAACATGGAACATCAGACCATAGTGTCTATAACGGTCACTAAACATATTTCATCCTGTGATCTTCTGTCCACTGCTTCCACGCTCTTAGTCTCCAACCCCGCTAAAGCGCGCAATTGCCTCCTTCCTAAAATTCACAAACTCTTCTGCCCATCTATGTTTTCTGTCCACTCTTGCTCCGTAGAGCACGTCTGTTCCAAAATCGATTCAATGTTTTTCTCCTCTTCATCGGTTCATTCTGACGTACATCCGCCACTCCTCTGTCGCTTTACTCCAGTTTCACAACTTCAAGTTCTCGGGCTCCTGCCAGCTTCTCTTCACAATAGAACATGCAATGCCTAATCATCACCACCACATGAGTGTGCTCTGAAGGCGTACCACACTTTATTGAACAAAATGCCCCATCCACCACGGCACCCCTCTGCCTGGTCCACCTTGGCCTCACCCTGAAGAGCTGTTCTTTAGGTTCCCTTACCTTCTTCAGATCGGCGAGGTCTGGAAGCCATTGTTCAGGCATGGTTCCAAGTGCAGCCTTCCTCTTTGTGAGGTACATGGGACATTCCTTATTGCAGTCCGACAATGGTCCCCACCCACAAATCTATCTGTGAGGTATCAACGACATTATCAGTACTGCTACTCTCTCTCATTGGGAATTGTAAAAGTTTACCTAATTTGCTTCCAATTTCTACTCTCTCTTACCTTCAGGTGCTCCACCACCGACCTGGTCGGTTCCCTTCGTTGAAATTTATATTTAAATTTATAACGACAGATTGTTCACTAACAGCCAGTATAAGCCCACTGACAAGCACAGTTACCTTCACTGTGTATCCTCACTCACTGAGTTCTATAAATACGCTATACCATTCTCAATTTCCGCCATCTCTGTTGCATCATTTCTGATGATGCCACCTTCGACAAGAAGGCCTTACGGAGTGTGCATATTTATCCTCAATCGAGAATTCCTCAGCACTGCACCTGGGGTCCAGATCTGACTTTCTCTCACTTCAACCTTATCACCTTTCTACTTGCCCGACAGGATCGATAGGGTCCGCCTTGTCCTCACTCGCCAGCATCAGCGTCAAGAGGCGCATTCACCGCCGTTTGCGCCACGTGAGCGGGTTGTCACCACGAGTTACATGTTACCCTCCCGTCCCTTGTTAGCCTTCCGCAATAAAGATTGCATCCGCGACGCACTGATCTACTCCATGATTGTCATTTTGTCCTTTTTTTAAAAAAAGAGATCTCGTGAAGGCAGAGGTGCCGCTGAGACTAGGAAAAGCCTAGTTTAACATTGGTAGTGGAAGGGTCTTTTTTTTTCAGTTCAAGTTAGTTCTTGTTTAGTTCAGCTGTGGCAGTTACACGATTCAATAGACCATCTTTACAAACAAGCACCCATTAAAGTGTCCAAAGGTTTTGGTTCTGAACATGATTTCTTGAACAGGACAGATTGAGAATGAAAGGGTTAAGCGAACAAACTCTAAACTGCTGCAGAGCTGTTCCAACAAACCTCTGTATATCACGTGTTCTGTTCTCCAGTCTCCATCCAGACATCGTATTCAATTATTTTCATCTGTCTTTTGTGTGTCTCTGCCCGTCATTCCATAAATGGCAGGATCAGTCCTGATCATGTCGAAGTTTCAAGAAGGTGCAATGGACCAAGTTAGCTATTTCGGCTGTTGATGTTTGTAAGTGTTCGTGTATGGATGTGTGTGAGCGTATGTATTTGTGCATGTGTGTTTATGGATGTGTGTTTGCGTGTATGCGTGTGTATCTGTTTGTGTCTGGGTGTGGGTGTGTGAGTGCTTGTGTGTGTGGCGATTCTGTTGATAAGTGCGGGTAAATGAGCTTGTGTGTGTATGTGTATATGTAGGAGGTCTGCCTGGGTACGTCTATGTGTGCGTAAGTGTGTATGTTTTTAGTTTGCGAATGCATGTGTATGCAGGGTATGTATGTGTAAGCCCGACCATGTGTTTGCCTGTGACTGTGTGAGAGCACGTGCATGCGTACGTGTGTGTGTGTGTGTGTGTGTTTGTTTGTTTTCCACTCTCTATGCCCCTTTTCAATCTTGCCAGTTTCAGGCTGAGCGATTGTTCAGGTTCGATGGGTCGATTGGCCTAATCCAACTGAGAATTGCCATTTCAAACAAATAGCAACGAACTGAAACAGTTCTAGGAGTCCAAGGACGAAGAAGAATATTAGCGTCATGTTCTTGTCAGGTCCTCCGAGACTGACAGCACAAAGGGTAAAATGAATCAAACACCAATTGCAATCCCAGGTCCACGGGTATGATCTCCAAAGGTTTCACAGCAAGGGTCAAGTGAGAAGTGGAGCCCTCCATCCTGGTACCAGGAAGAGAGCAGTAATAAATGGACTGATCGTATGAGCTAAGAATCCGACGTCTCTCACCCAGTTTCTCTCATTCTGCCTTGTACCATCTTGCCATTCTATCACTTTATGTATCTCCTACTCTCTCGTCTATCACTTATCTTTCTCTTACCTTCTATTTTTCTCTGATCTTCTGTCTCCCTCTTTAGTTGGTCATTCACCCTGCCTCTCTCTCTGTCTGTCACTATTTGTCTGCTGGAGATGCTGGACATCAGAATTCAGTGAGCATTGCTGGAAAATTGGATGGGGGGGGGGGGTAAAGTTGGTAGATCGGAGACAAAGGTGGTGCGGATGGGTGTGAAGGAAGATTGACATGTGGGACAGGTCGCGAGGGCTTTGCTGAGCTGGACGTTTGGAAGTGGGGTAAGGTGTTGGGCAGAGAAAATGAGGAAACAGGTAAAGTCCACATGGATGCTCTCGGTTTGAATGGTCCAGAGGCAGAATATAAGGTGTGGTTCTTCCAGGCGTCGGGTGGTGAGGGAGTGGCGATGGAAGAGGTTCAGGACCTGCATATCCTCGGTGGAGTGGGACAGGGCGTTAAGATGCTCGGCCACAGGGTGATGGGTTGATTGGTGCAGGTGTCCCAGAGATGATCTCTGAAGCACTCTGCGAGAAGGCGCCCGGTCTTGCCAATGTAGAGGAGACTGCAATGGGAGCAAAGGATCCATAAAATGGCATGTGGAACTGCAGGTAAAACTTTGATGGAGGTGGAAGGCTCCTCTGCGGCCTTGATCTGAGCTAAGGAGGGTGGTGTGGGAGGAGGGGTTGCAATTCCTGAGGTAGCAGGAGAATGTGCCAGGAGTGGAGTTTAGCTCATTTGGGAGCATGGACCTGACAAGGTAGTCCCGGAGGGAATGGTCTGTGCGGAATGTAGATAGCGGTAGGGAGGGAAATATATCCCTGGTGGTGAAGTCTATTTGTATGTGGCGCAAATTCCGGTGGATGATGCGAATTATGCGGATGTTGGTGGAGTGCAAGTGAAGACTGAGGGTGTTCGGTCCTTGTTGCGGTTGAAGGGGTGGGCGTCGAGATCATAGGTACGGTTGGTGGATGAGATGCTGTGGAAGGCATCTTCAAACACATAGTAGGTGAAATATGAGTCTTCAAGGGATGAGGTCATCTTTTGTTTTCTGTGGTGGACCTAGTCCTGCTGGGAGCAGATGTGGCAGAGGGAGAAATTCGAAATACCACATAGCATTCTTGTAAGAGGTAGAGTGGGATGAGGTGTAATCCAGGAACCTGTGGGTGTCGATGTGTTTGTAAAAACTGTAAGTGTTGAGTGCGCCCTCGCGGATGGAGACAGAGGGGTCTGGGAAGGGGAAGCAGGTGTCAGAAATAGTCCAGGTGAATTTAATGTCGGGGTAGAATGTATTGAAGAAGTGGATGAACTGTTCGACCTCCTCACGGTAGCACGAGATGGCGCCAATGGAGTCATTAATGTCGCAGTGGAAGAGATGGGGAGTGTTGCCAGTGTAACTCCGGAAGATGAGCTGTTCTACGCAGCTGACGAAGAGACAGGCATAGCTGGGACCCATGCTGGTGCAGAGGGCTACCCCTTTCGTCTGGCCGAAATTGGAGGATTGAAAGGAGAAATGGTTGAGTGTGAGGAACAATTCAGTCAAACGAATGAGTTTGTCAGTGAAAGGTTTCTGGCCGTAGCGTTTGGAGAGGACGAAATGGAAGGCTGGGAAGCCCTAGTCATGGCGGTTAGAGGTTGCGAGGGACATCAGTCCATGGTGAAGTTGAGGCGTTGGGGGCGGGGAAATGGAAGGCTTGGAGGAGGTAGAGGGCGTGTGTTATGTCCCTAACGTGTGTGGGAATTTCATACTTTTTGTTTCATTCCTCATTCTCTTCGTCTGTCCCACCTTCT
>NW_025199084.1:0-414 GCF_004010195.1 Chiloscyllium plagiosum
CACCGCTCCCAGCCTGACCCTCACTGTCGTCCAACACCGCTCCCAGCCTGACCCTCACTGCCGCGCACACACCACCCCCAGCCTGACCCTCACTGTCGTCCAACACCGCTCCCAGCCTGACCTACATAGGAATCCACACACCACCCCCAGCCTGACCCTTACCGCTGCCCACACACCGCCACCAGCCTAACCCTCACTGCCGTCCACACACTTCCACCAGCCTGACCCTCACCGCCGGTCAACGCCACCCCCAGTCTGACCATCATCGCGTCCGGCCTGACCATCACCGCCCCCAGACTGACTCCCTCCACCGTCCACATACTGCATCCAGCCTGACCACCTTTGCCATCCACACACCGCACCCAGCCTGACCCTCACCGCCGTCCAACGCCACCCCCAGTCTGACCATCACCG
>NW_025199084.1:1601-5888 GCF_004010195.1 Chiloscyllium plagiosum
CCCCCATCTCTCTCCCTCTCTCCATCCCCCCCATCTCTCTCCCTCTCCCCCTGTCCCCTCCAGGTGATCTCCCTGGACGTGCGGTCGAATCAGCGAGGGGAGGATGGCGTTGACGGGCCGAGGCAGTCCGGAGACCAGGCCGGTGAGCTGCGGTACACCCACATGCTGAACCGGGTGCTGCCCGTTGACATCCGGGCGCTGGCCTGGGCGCCCGCGGGCCGGGACTTCAGCGCCCGCTTCAGCTGCCTGCACCGCACCTACCACTATTACTTCCCGGCGTCGGGCCTGGCGCTAGGCCGCATGGACCGCGCCGCCCGCCTCTTTGAGGGCACGCACGATTTCCGAAACCTGTGCAAGATGGACGTGGCCAACAGAGTGACCAACTTCCGCCGCACAGTGCTCAGGGCCCGGGTGGAGGCTCTGCCCGAGGCGGGGCCGGAACCTTCCGGCAACAGGCCTGCGGCCTACCGCATGTGCCGCTTCGAGGTGCGGGGCCTGGCCTTCCTCTACCACCAGGTGCGGTGCATGGCGGCCGTCCTGCTGCTGATTGGCCAGGGCCTGGAGGAACCCGAGGTCATCGACCAGCTCCTGGACGTGGACAGGAACCCCCGCAAGCCCCAGTACAGGTCGGTACCCCCTTCCCAGCAGGCCCCAGTACAGGTCTGTACGCTCCCCAGCAGGCCCCAGTACAGGTCTGTACGCTCCCCAGCAGGCCCCAGTACAGGTCTGTAACTCCCAACAGGCCCCAGTACAGGTCTGTACGCTCCCCACCAGGCCCCAGTACAGGTCTGTACGCTCCCCAGCAGGCCCCAGTACAGGTCTGTACGCTCCCCAGCAGGCCCCAGTACAGGTCTGTACGCTCCCAACAGGCCCCAGTACAGGTCTGTAACTCCCAACACGCCCCAGTACAGGTCTGTACCCCTCGGCGCTGACCCTCCCACTGTACGGGAGCTGACCCTCTCACAGTGCGGGGCTCCCTGGGCGCTGACCCTCCCACAGAGCGGGGCTCCCTGGGCGCTGACCCTCCCACAGTGCGGGGCTCCCTCAGCGCTGACCCTCCCACAGCGCGGGGCTCCCTCGGCCGCTGACCCTCTCCCCCCTCTCTCTCTCTTTCCCTGCAGTATGGCTGTGGATTACCCCTTGGTCTTGTACAACTGCGCCTACGAAAACCTGGAGTGGGTTGTCGACCCAGACGCTCAGAGCTTCACCGTGAACCAACTCCACTCCATGTGGACTCAGCACGCCATCAAAACCCAGATCCTGTACTCCATGCTCCAGGGAATGGGACAGGCGCCAAGTGAGGAGGAACGAGGTACTCTGTTTTCCCTCTTGAGGGTCTGCTCTTGCTCCGAGAGAGAGAGAGGTCTGCTTTCGTACCCCTGACCAGGTTCGGGGTTTAGATCGGGCGTGGATTTGGCCTGGGTGAGCTAGGTTTCACAGGGTGAGCCAGGGGTGCAGCTGGACAACTCTCTTGAGCGGGTCGGAAAGGCTTGGGCGCGCTTGAGTGCAGGAGTTGGGGACGTCAGGTTGAGGTTGTGCGGGACGTTGGCGAGGCCTCGTCTGGTATACTGCGTCCAGTTCTGTCCTGGGGAAGGATGTTACCTGGCTGGAGAAGGGGTTCGGAAGAGATCCAGCAGGACGTGGCCGAGCGTGGAGGGTTTGAATTATGAGGAGAGTTGTCACCAGAGAGGTGACCTTATCGAGGTCTATAAAACCATAAGGTTTTATGCACTGTCCTGCACTGCACTGTCGGAGGGTCAGCGCTGAGGGGTACAGACCTGTACTGGGGCCTGGTGGGGAGGGGTACAGACCTGTACTGGGGCCTGGTGGGGAGAGGTACAGACCTGTACTGGGGCCTGGTGGGCAGGGGTACAGACCTGTACTGGGGCCTGGTGGGGAGGGGTACAGACCTGTACTGGGGCCTGGTGGGGAGGGGTACAGACCTGTACTGGGGCCTGGTGGGGAGAGGTACAGACCTGTACTGGGGCCTGGTGGGGAGGGGTACAGACCTGTACTGGGGCCTGGTGGGGAGGGGTACAGACCTGTACTGGGGCCTGGTGGGGAGGGGTACAGACCTGTACTGGGGCCTGGTGGGGAGGGGTACAGACCTGTACTGGGGCCTGGTGGGGAGGGGTACAGACCTGTACTGGGGCCTGGTGGGGAGGGGTACAGACCTGTACTGGGGCCTGGTGGGGAGGGGTACAGACCTGTACTGGGGCCTGGTGGGGAGGGGTACAGACCTGTACTGGGGCCTGGTGGGGAGGGGTACAGACCTGTACTGGGGCCTGGTGGGGAGGGGTACAGACCTGTACTGGGGCCTGGTGGGGAGGGGTACAGACCTGTACTGGGGCCTGGTGGGGAGGGGTACAGACCTGTACTGGGGCCTGGTGGGGAGGGGTACAGACCTGTACTGGGGCCTGGTGGGGAGGGGTACAGACCTGTACTGGGGCCTGGTGGGGAGGGGTACAGACCTGTACTGGGGCCTGGTGGGGAGGGGTACAGACCTGTACTGGGGCCTGGTGGGGAGGGGTACAGACCTGTACTGGGGCCTGGTGGGGAGGGGTACAGACCTGTACTGGGGCCTGGTGGGGAGGGGTACAGACCTGTACTGGGGCCTGGTGGGGAGGGGTACAGACCTGTACTGGGGCCTGGTGGGGAGGGGTATAGCAGGGGGGGGGTCTGGACCCTCGGGTGTGTGGGGGATTTGAAGACCAGTTTTCTTTTAAGGTATGAGATTTCACAAGGACTCGCGAGGCAACTTTTCCACGTCAGGAGTGAGTGAGCGTGCACTGTCAGCTGAGCGGGGCGTTGAGGGACCTGGAGGGAGGAACGTCGGGAGGCTTTGCCTCAAACTGCACAACGGCTGGAATGCTGTGAACAGTTTTAGGGCCCTGTGTCTGACTCGTGCCTCGTCGATGGTGGGATAGGCCTTGGGGGAGGGTGGAGGGAGTCAGGAGGGGAGTTACTTTCGCTGCAGGATTCCCAGCCCCTGACCTGCTCCTGGAGACACAGGATTGATACGGGGCTGGGTCCCGGTTCAGTTTCTGCTCAATGGGGACCCCCAGGATGTTGATAGTGGGGGGGGAGGGGGGATTCAGTGATGGTAACGCCACTGAACGTCAAGGGGGCGATGGTTAGATTCTCTCTCAATGGGACCCCCAGGATGTTGATAGTGGGAGGAGGGGGGATTTAGTGATGGTTTTTGAATGAATAAAGCTTGATGGGAAAATAGCACCATTAAATGTCAAGGCGGGGGAGGTGGTCTTGCAGGACGTTTTGGGATGAGGTGCTGCTGAGGGATTTGGATGGGAGGGAGGGAGTTACGTGCATATCCAACGCTGATGTGTTGGGGATGGGGATTCTCCGCAGTGGGGAAGGTGGAAGGCGTGGACGCTCTCTGGTTTTCCCTGACCTTGTTCGGCCCTCATGCAGGATCGGGGACGGACCCCCTGCGGGGGCAGGCCCCTTCCCAGGACGAGGCGTCGCGCCTGGCGGACCGGCTGATGGAGGGGGTGAGGCCGCGGCGGTACAAGAGGCTGCTGGAGCGGGAGCTCTGCGAGGGGCTGGAGTCGCGCATCCGCCACTACGCCAAGAGGGGGCGCATCGAGCTGCCGGCGGCCATGAGGGCAGACGGCCAGGAGGGGGGCCGTCCGAAGGAGGAGGAGGAGGAGGAAGACGACGCAGCTCCGACCCTCCCTCACCCTCCGAGGTGACGGGGGGAAGAGGAGGAGGAGGAGGAGTCAGCGAGTGCAGGAGACCTTTGGCAGACCCATGCCGTGGGTCCGATGGGGTCAGACATGTGCCGGTGTCACCCTGGGGAGGGGTGGGACGGGTCCTGATTTGGTTCCCCCTGAACGTGGTCAATAAAGGACATTTTCTTTTTGTAAGGCGGTCTCTCTCTCTCTCTCTGTCTTCATCCTACGATCCGCTCGCTCCTGGTCTGTCCGGATAACGTCCCGTATCCCATCATGCTCTGGTGCGGTCAAGCTGAGGTTGGCAAACCCACCCCCACCGCGACTCCGCCGGCTCTCTGACGCCCGGACGTCATTCGGTGAGCTTCCGGCATCACCTCATGGGTGTCGGGAGGGGCGGGCGAATGGAAAGATCCTGTGCCCAGACGGTGGCAGGGAGATCCTGTGACCACATGGTGGCGTTGGGACGCGTTCGCTGGATGGGATCGCACTCTGTGTGTGAAGGAGGGGCTGTGGCATCGCCAGCCTCAATTGGGCAGCCGGCCGGTCGGTTAGACCTAGGTCTTGGTGCCTGGTTTGGGGTGGGCGGGGCTTG
>NW_025199085.1:0-1056 GCF_004010195.1 Chiloscyllium plagiosum
CTCTGAACCCCTCACACTTACTGCGTCACTATCTTCCTGATCCCCTCGCACTTAGTGTGTCACTATCTTCCTGACCCCCTCACACATATTACGTCACTATCACCCTGACCCCCTCACACTTACTGCGTCTCTATCACCCTGACCCCCTCACACTTACTGCGTCACTACATCCCTGATCCCCTCACACTTACTGTGTCACTATCTCCCTGAAAGCCTCACACTTACTGCTTCACTATCTCCCTGACCCCTCACATTTACTGCGCCACTATCACCCTGACACTCTCACTCTTACCGTGTCACTATCTCCCTGATCCCCTCACACTTACTGCGTCACTATCTCCAGGGTCCCCTCACACTTACTGCGTCACTATCTCCCTGATCCCCTTACACTTAGTGCGTCACTATCTCCCTGAAGGCCTCACACTTACTGCGTCACTATCACACTGACACCCTCAAACGTACTGCTTCACTATCTCCCTGACCCCTCAAACTTACTGCATCACTAACACCATGATCCATCACACTTACTGCGTCACTATCACCCTGACCCCATCACTCTTACTGCATTACTATCTCCCGGACCCCTTACACTAACTGCTTCATTATCACGCTGACCCCTCATACTTACTGCGTCACTATTACCCTTACACCCTCACACTTACTGCATAACGTTCTTCCTGACCCCTCAAACTCACTGCGTCACTACCATCGTGACCCCTTCAGACTTACTGCATGACTATCACCCTGACCCCATCACACTCACTGCGTCACTATCACCCTGATCCCCTCACACTCACTGCATTGCTTTCTCCCCGTTCCCCTCACACTCATTGCGTCACTATCACCCTGACCCTCTCACACTTACTGCGTCACTATCTCCAGGGTCCCCTCACACTTAGTGCGTCACTATCACCCTGACCCCCTCACACATACTACATCACTATCACCCTGACCCCCTCACACTTGCTGTGTCACTATCACCCTGACCCCCTCACACTTACTGAGTCACTATCTCCCTGATCCCCTCACACTTACTGCGTCACTATCTCCCTGAAG
>NW_025199085.1:3137-5889 GCF_004010195.1 Chiloscyllium plagiosum
CCTGACCCCTCACATTTACTGCGCCACTATCACCCTGACACTCTCACACTTACCGTGTCACTATCTCCCTGATCCCCTCACACTTACTGCGTCACTATCTCCAGGGTCCCCTCACACTTAGTGCGTCACTACCACCCTGGCCCCCTCACACATACTGCGTCACTATCACCCTGACACCCTCACACTTACTGCGTCACTATCTCCCTGATCCCCTCACACTTAGTGCGTCACTATCTCCCTGAAGGCCTCACACTTACTGCGTCACTATCACACTGACACCCTCAAACGTACTGCGTCACTATCTCCCTGTTCGCCACACGCTGACTGCGTCACTATCACCCCGATAACCTCACACTTCCTGCATTACTATCACCCTAACACCATCACACATAACGCGTCACTATATCCCTGACCCCCTCACACTAACTGTGTCACTATCACCCTGATACCTTCACACTTATTGCATCACTATCTCCCTGACCCCTCAAACTTACTGCATCACTAACACCATGATCCATCACACTTACTGCGTCACTATCACCCTGACCCCATCACTCTTACTGCATCACTCTCTCCCGGACCACTTACACTAACTGCTTCATTATCACGCTGACCCCCTCATACTTACTGCGTCACTATTACCCTGACCCCCTCACACTTACTGCATAACTTCCTTCCTGACCCCTCAAACTCACTGCGTCACTACCACCGTGACCCCTTCAGACTTACTGCATCACTATCACCCTGACCCCATCACACTCACTGGGTCACTATCACCCTGATCCCCTCACACTCACTGCGTTGCTATCTCCCCTTTCCCCTCACACTTACTGCGTCACTATCTCCCTGAAGGCCTCACACTTACTGCGTCACTATTACCCTGACTCCCTTACACTTACTGTGTCACTATCACACTTACACCCTCAAACGTACTGCGTCACTATCACACTGATCCCATCACACTTCCTGCGTCACTATCTCCCTGATCGCCACACACTTACTGCGTCACTATCACCTTGACTCATTCACACTTACTGCGTCACTATCACCCCGACAACCACACACTTCCTGCATTACTATCACCCTAACACCATCACACATACCGTGTCACTATCTCCCTGACCACCTCACACTAACTGTGTCACTATCACCCTGATACGTTCACACTTACTGCGTCACTATCTCTCTGACCCCTCACATTTACTGCGCCACTATCACCCTGACACTCTCACACTTGCCGTGTCACTATCTCCCTGATCCCCTCACACTAACGGTGTCACTATCACCCTGATCCCATCACCCTTACTGTCACTATTACCCTGATCCCATCACACTCACCTCGTCACTATCTCCCTGAACCCATCACACTTACTGCGTCACTATCACCCTAACCCCATCACACTTACTGCATAACTATCTCACTGACCCCTCACACTCACTGCGTCACTATCACCCTGACCCCATCACACTCACTGTGTCACTATCACCCCGATAACCTCACACTCACTGCATTACTATCTCCCCGTTCCTCTCACACTTACTGCGTCAATATCACCCTGCCCCCCTCACACTTACTGTGTCAATGTCACCCTGACTCCCTCACACTTACTGCATCACTATCACACTGACACCTTCAAACTTACTGCATCACTATCACTCTGATCCCATCACACTTCCTGCGTCACGATCTCCCTGATCCACTCACATTTACTGCGTCACTATCACCCTGACCCCATCACACTTACTGCGTCATTGTCACCCTGACCCGCTCACACTTACTGCATCGATATCACCCTGAACCCTCACAATTAGTGTGTCGCTATCACCCTGAACCCATCACACTTACTGCATCACTATCACCCTGATCCCCATCACACTTACTGCGTCACTATCATGCTGATCCCATCCACTTAGTGCATCACGATCACCCTGACCCCATCACACTACTGCATCACTATCACCCTGATCCCATCACACTTATTGCATCACTATCACCCTGACCCCCTCACACTTACTGAGTCACTATCTCCCTGATCCCCTCACACTTACAGCGTCACTATCTCCCTGAAGGCCTCACACTTACTGCGTCACTATTACCCTGACTCCCTCACACTTACTGTGTCACTATCACACTGACACCCTCAAACGTACTGCCTCACTATCACACTGATCCCATCACACTTCCTGCGTCACTATCTCCCTGATCGCCACACACTTACTGCGTCACTATCACCTTGACTCATTCACACTTACTGCGTCACTATCACTCCGACAACCACACACTTCCTGCATTACTATCACCCTAACACCATCACACATACCGCGTCACTATCTCCCTGACACCCTCACACTAACTGTGTCACTATCACCCTGATACCTTCACACTTACTGCGTCACTATCTCCCTGACCCCTCACATTTACTGCGCCACTATCAACCTGACACTCTCACACTTAACATGTCACTATCTCCCTGATCCCCTCACACTAACGGTGTCACTATCACCCTGATACTTTCACACTTACTGCGTCACTATCTCCCTGACCCCTCACATTTATGCGCCACTATCACCCTGACACTCTCACACTTACCGTGTCACTATCTCCCTGAACCCCTCACACATACTGCGTCACTGTCTCCCTGATCCCATCACCCTTACTGCGTCACTATCACCCTAACCCCATCACACTTACTGCGTAACTATCTCGCTGACCCCTCATACTCACTGCGTCACTATCACCCTGACCCCATCA
>NW_025199086.1:0-431 GCF_004010195.1 Chiloscyllium plagiosum
AGTAACAGAGAGACCAGCCAATACTCAACACCAATCACTGTGACCAGAAAACACCCAATACCTGTTTCCGAGATACAAGCCATCACCCAACACAAATCACTGAGAGTCCAGCCAACGCCCAACATTAAGCACTGACAGACCAGCCAACACTAGCCACAGAGATCAGCCAACACCCAGCACTAGCCTTTGAGAGAAAAGCCAACATCTAATACTAGTCACTGAGAGACCAGCCAGCACCCAACATTAGTCACTGAGAGACCAGCCAAACTCAACCCAATTCACTGAGAGATCAGCCAATACTCAGCACTAGCCACTGAGAGACAAGCCAACACCCAACACTAGCCACTGAGAGACCAGCCAACACCCAACACTAGTCACTGAGAGACCAGTCAACATCCAACAATAGTCACTGAGAGACCAGCCAACACCCA
>NW_025199086.1:2770-5889 GCF_004010195.1 Chiloscyllium plagiosum
GAAACCAGCCAACACCCAACACTAGTCACTGAGAGACCAGCCAACACCAGCCGCTAAGAGAACAGAGAACACCCAATACTAGTAACAGAGAGACCAGCCAATAACCAATACTAGTCACTGGGAGACCAGCCAATACCCAACACTAGCCACTATGAGAAAAGCCAACACACAACACTAGTCACTGAGAGACCAGGCAATGCCAACACTAGTCACAGAGAGAGCAGCCAACACCAGACACTAGCCACTAAGAGACCAGCCAAAACCCAAACCTATTCGCCGAGAGATCAGCCAACACTCAGCACTAGCTACTGAGAGACATGCCAACACCCAACACTGGTCACTGCGAGACCAGCCAACACCCAACACTAGTCACCGAGAGGCCAGCCAAAATCCAACAATAGTAACTGAGAGACCAGCCAACACCCAGCATGAGTCACTGAGAGACCAGCCAACAAACCGCACTAATCACTGTGACCAACCAAGGCCCAACAACAGTCAATGAGAGACCAGACAACACCCAACACTAGCCACAGAGTGACCAGCCAACACCAGCCACTGACAGAACAGAGAACACCAGCCACTAGTAACAGAGAGACCAGCCAATACTCAACACCAGTCACTGTGACCAGAAAACACCCAATACCTGTTTCTGAGAGACAAGCCATCACCCAACACAAATCACTGAGAGACCAGCCAACGCCCAACACTAAGCACTGACAGACCAGCCAACACTAGCCACAGAGATCAGCCAACACCCAGCACTAGCCACTGAGAGAAAAGCCAACACCTAATACTAGTCACTGAGAGACCAGCCAGCACCCAACATTAGTCACTGAGAGACCAGCCAAACTCAAACCAATTCACTGAGAGATCAGCCAATACTCAGCACTAGCCACTGAGAGACAAGCCAACACCCAACACTAGCCACTGAGAGACCAGCTAACACCCAACACTAGTCACTGAGAGACCAGTCAACACCCAACACTAGCCACTAAGAGAACAGAGAACACCCAACACTAGTCATGGGAGACCAGCCAAAACCCAACAGTAGTCACTGTGACCAGACAACACCTAACACTACTCACAGAGAGACCAGGCAACACCCAGCACAAGTCATTGTGACCAACCAACGCCCAACACCAGTCACTGAGAGACTGGACAACACCCAAAACCAGCCACTGAGAGACCAGCCAACATCCAACACGAGACACTGAAAGACCAGCCAAAATCCAACACTAGTCACTGAGTGACCAGCCAAGACCCAACACTAGTCACCGAGAGACCAGACAACACCCAACACTAGTCACTGAAAGACCAGCCAACACCCAACACTAGTCACTAACACCCACCAACACACCAACACTAGTCACTGAGTGGCCAGCGAACACCCAACATGAGCCACTGAGTGATCAGCCAACACCCAATGCTAGTCACTGAGAGACCAGCCAACACCGAACACTAGCCACTGAGAGAGCAGCCAATGCCCAAAACTAGTTTCTGAGAAATTAGTCAACACCTAATACTAGTCACAGAGAGGCCAACCGATGCCCAACACCAGCCACTTGGAGACCAGGCAACACCCAACACCCAACGCTAGCCACTGAGAGACAAGCCAAGACACAATACAGGTCACTGAGATACCAGCCAACACACAGCACTAGTCACCAAGAGACCAGTCAACACCCAACACTGTTCACTGAGAGACAAGCCAACACTCAGCACTAGTCACTGAGAGAGCAGCCAACACCTAACACTAGTCACTGAGAGACCAGCCAACACCCAACACTAGTCACTGGGAGACCAGTCAACACCCAAAAGTAGTGACTGTGACCAGACAACACCGAACACTAGTTTCTGAGAGACAAACCGAAACCCAACACGAGCCACTGGGAGACCAGCCAACACCTAACTCTTGCGGCTGAGACCAGCCAACACCAAACACTTGTCACTGAGAGACCAACCAAACGCCCACAAAAGCCACTGAGAGACCAGCCAATACCAACCACTGAGAGACCAGCCAACACCCAAAAATCGGCACTGAGTGACCAGCCAACACCTAACACTAGTCACTGAGAGACCAGACAATACCAAAGTTTGGATACTGAGCCAAGCAACAACCAACACTAGTCACTGAGACACCAGCCAACACTCAGCACAAGTCACCGAGAGACGAGACAAAAACCAATAAACTTGTCACTGAGAGACCAGCCAACAACCAGCACAGGTCAATGAGAGACCAGCAAACACCCAACAATAGTCACCAAGAGACCAGGCAAGGACCAACACTAGTCACTGAGAGACGATGCAACACCCAACACTCGTCACTGAGAGACCAGTCAATGCTCAACATTAATCACTGAGAGACCAACCAACACCCAACACCGTCACAGACACCAGCCAACACCCAATGCTAGTCACTGAGAGAAACAACCAATGCTCAACACTAGTCACCGAAAGACCAGCCAACGCCCAACACGAGTCACGTAGAGACCAGCCAACACCCAACACTAGCCACTGAGAGAAACAACCAATGCTCAACACTAGTCACTTAGAGACCAGCCAGCACCAACACTAGTTACTGAGAGACCAGCCAACACCAGTCACTAACAGAACAGAGAATACTCAACACTAGTAACAGAGAGATCAGAGAATACCCAACACTAGTCACTGGGAGACGAGCCAAAGCTCAACAGTAGTCACTGTGACCAGAAAACACCCAATATTTGTTTCTGAGAGACAAGCCATCACCAACACCAGTCATTGAGAGACCAGCCAACACCCAACACTAGCCACTGAGAGACCAGCCAACATTAGTCACTGAGAGACCAGCCAATACCCAACACTAGCCACTGAGAGACCAGCAAAGACCCAGCACGAGCCACTGAGAGAAAACCCAACGCCTAATACTAGTCAATGAGATACCAGCCAGCAAGCAAAACTAGTCACTGAGAGACCAGCCAAAAACCAACCCAATTCACCGAGAGATCAGCCAATACTCAGCACTAGCCACTGAGAGACAAGCCAACACCCAACACTAGCCACTGAGAGACCAGCCAACACCCAACACGAGTCACTGAGAGACCAGTCAACACCTAACACTACTCACCGAGAGACCAAGC
>NW_025199087.1:0-5891 GCF_004010195.1 Chiloscyllium plagiosum
CTGCACTGTGCTACATTTCTATCTTTCCAGTTTCACCCACCTTGTGGATGCTCATCAATTGTTGAATGTGTGAGGGAGTGATGTGTGTGAGACCAGGAAGCTTTGGAGGGGTGTAAGGCCAAAACCACCAGTTATGGGGTGCATTGTTACAGTCACCTAAAAGCCAGTATAATATGTGTGTTTAATCAGAGCAGACGGAATCCGCCAAGTTCAGTTATTAATGTAATTTTTGGATTGCCATTTGCTGCTGGTTACTTCACATACATTCTACTGGGTAATCCATGTAGTAATCTCTGACCATTCACAGAGATGTACAATTTTATTTTGATACTGGAGAATGTGAAGTTGACATTTATTTGATATGGATTTAGAGGTTTCTTTGTGAGACACAAGGCACTGCAATAGATTGTCAACTTGTTAACGTCTTCACCCATGTCTGATCGGGGGTGCAGATATATGGAGTCTGGGAGGCAGTTCAGGTTGCATCACCATTGGTAACTTGTATTGTGTGATTATGGCTCTCCATGTCAAAACGTCTGCTCTCTGGGCCAGGCTCTGACTGAAGTTGAATTTTAAAGATTGGTTGCTGGTCAGCCATTAGTATTTAACCTGGACAACATTTGAACTTACACTAAGACCAGTGATAGTCTCTTGGCGGGTTCTCCCCCTGCCCAAGGTGGATTCCAAATTATTTGTTTTGAAGTAATGTTTGGCTGACTGCCCTGAACCAGATTAGAAGCTCTATGCACAGAGTTTGGAACAGGCCACTGAGTCTCTCTGTATCACAGGCAGCTTTGAGGTCCAATAACACTGTAAATGATTTCAGATAAATTGGAAGCAAGTTTCAGCGTAGCTCATTGCAAGGTGTTGAATTTACTGACCCGAACAATAATCGGAAGTTTGCTATATTTCATGAATTGGGCAAAAATAAGATGTGAATGATAATCATTCAACTGAACTATATTCTCTTAAATCAATTATGTTGATTCTATATTTATGGAACTAAAATATAAACTCCTGTCAAGATTTTCTAACATAGAAATAAAGCATGTACATTTTATTTTATCGAAGAAAGAACACAACTCTTGTGGTGATTAGAATTAGATATTCAATGTCAGAATTCAAAGCTATGTTTTGCCACTCCAATATTTTTAAAGTGGTTGGCTTCTGAATGATTACATGTTCAGAGTGAGCAAACGATTGAACATACAAATAGAATTAGCGTTCTTATACATTTATATATAAACAATCAGTTTAATTTCTCACTGAAATGTACGATCTTCAGCTATTTGCCAGCAATTTAAAAATGGTAATGATTCAACATGGACTGTGAATATTAAACTAAATAATTTATTTGAATTATCAAATTTTCGCTAACAATAATTTGAAAACTTGCATCTTTTTAGAATGAATGGTGTTTAATATGAAATTTGGACTGTGAAAAAAGCAACGAACATAATATCGTGTCAGTGAAAAGTCAGAGCTTTCCAAAGAGTTTTGTGCCAAAGCAATTATATATTTGTTTTAGTAATTGGAATACAACATGTAAAATATTTATGTTCTGAGTAATAATTAGACTTCATAATAAAGCTGACCTTGCAATGCTTGCATTTCAAATGCTTATGCTGCACCAAATAATCACAAATTTGCAAGCATTTACACAGTGAAATAATTGGATACTGACTTTTATTCACAGCTGGCACATGATAGAGTACAAACCTTTAAAGTACAGAAGGAACGTATTGACCATTATGTATGCATGAGTTCCAAAAATGTCTCCCAATCACATCCCATTTGCCAGCCCTCTCTCTGTTGCCCGTTAATTTCATAATTTCCAAATATATATCCAGTTCTCTTTTGAATCTTCATCCACAACTTTCCCAGCCAGTCAATTCCAATTTGTAACAACTTTCTAAATAAAGACGTTTTTCCTTATTTCACTCCTAGCTCTTTTGCTGACAACCTTGAAATTAGAATTCCTTGATGCTGTAATGCCAACTAATAGAGTATTATTTTTCTACTCTGCAACTTTTTTCATACTTTTGAGCACCTCAATAAATTCACATCTTTGTCTGTTCTCTCCTGGAACAATAAGCCTTGCAAGAACTGTAACAAACACTACAACGGAAAACAAACAGAAAACTAGTCACCAGAATGTATGAAAATCAACTAGCCACAAAAGACATGACCCCAACACTAATTTCTTATGTACTGATGAGGAAGTAGGCCAATTTGACTAGGTCTGTATATCCATTTTAGGACAGGCCAAACAGAGACAAGCACAAGAATTCCTAGAAACATGGCATTCCAACCGGAATTCCATCAACAAATACATCAATTTTGACTCCATCTACCACCCTCTGAGAAAAAGGGCTGGAAATTACATCGTCGACACAGGAAGTTACATTACCAACTCAAGGAAACTGAAACACTTAAATAGAAAGTGGGAGATAACACTCGCACTGCACTGGAGGCTCACTTACTGAGTACAGTCAATGGAACAAACCACGAACTGTCATTAACTATTGCTTCAGAACATATCTTGAGTGTTCGTGGCTGACACCACATAGAATAATTGGAAAATGCGAGCCTGCACCACCAAGTGCATATCCAAAGGCTTTTTGAAAAGTTTGTGAGATTACCTGATCAATCACCCGCCAAGGCAATGCATTCCAGACCCATGTCACCCTGGACAGAACGGCGCCTCAGTGGCGAGCACTCCTGCCTTAGAGCACTGGGGACCCAGGTTTGATTTCAGCCTTGGGTGACTGCCTGGATGGATTTTGCATATTGTCTGCGTGGGTTTCGTCTAGGAACTCCGGTTTCCTCCCACAATCCAAAGATGTGCAGGTTAAGTGAATTGGCCATGCTAAATTGCCGAAAGTGTTCAGGGATGTGCAGGTTAGGTGCATTAGTCAGGGGTAAATATAGGAGGAACATGTTTGGGTGGGTTACGTTTTGGAGGGTCAGTGTGGATTTGTTGGGCTGAAGGGCCTGTTTCCACACATAGGAACTTTATATTCTATGTCTGTGCCTCCCTCTCAGTTCAATACAGACTCCACAAATACTCTCTCAATCCCCTGCCTTTCACTCTAAGTATTTATCCCTTTGTTTTTGACCCTTCGAGTAAGGGAAAGAGCTGCTGTCTGTTCATTCTCTCCATACCCCTTATCCTGTTGTATACCTGTACCAGGTTCCCTCCTCAACCTTCCCTGCTGCAAAGAAAAAAGGAGCAAGTTTAGCCCTCGCCCTTCAAAATTTGAGTACTAACTTGTCTTGTTAATTCAGATGTGCATCATCTCACATTTATCTGTGTTAACCTTCATCTGCCATTAATCTGGACATAGAAATCAACTGTTTATATCGTCCTGTAGCCTACCTCTTCCCTCCTCACTGTGAAGAACTCTGCTAAACTTTGTGTCATCCCCAATTTTAGTTATCAATCCACTGCCATCTATCTTCCACATTATCACCGTCATTATTTATGAATATCACAAACAAACCTTGATTTCCTTCCTATTCTCCAGATGTTATTCACAAAGGAATAATTAAGAATTCCAATCTCTTGTTCTTGTTTTGGGGAATTTACAGAGTGATGTAGTTAACACCTATTATGAGGGAGCTGCAAATACCATTTTCGACACAAAGTTAAATTTACCTTTTACACTCTGACCCTCAGCATGTCTTATTCATAAAGCTTGTAACTAATTTAGCATGAACTACGGTTTTGGAACCTTGCACTGGAACATTAGCCTTTTGTGTGGCACTGTCCTTTGTAACAATAGTCAGAACTGAAGAAATTTTTCATCTGCAGGATGGACACAGATTCATTGCTTGAATCAGTTAATGTGATGAGGATAAATATTCAATTAAATTCTATGTTATGGACAACATGCAGGAGATCAAATCATATTCTCATGTCTACCTTGAATCGGAAGCAAACACATACTGTTAATAAAATTCAAAAATGTTGAGACACAACACCAGGGGAGAAAAAAAACCACTTCACCTGCATTTGATGGAGATACAAAACTACAGAGTGAATGCACAATATGATAAAGAATCAAGTGATAGAAAAAGAAGTACATCAAATCTTAATGTTCAATGGAATCAAACCCCAATTTTCCTGAACAGTGGTGGTTTTCACCCAACCTCACTTTTACAAAAACAAGCTTTACTCAGTCAGTAAAACTTCACTAGCCATTCTTCCTCCCCTTCCTACTCTTTCTTTACACTCCTACTTCCGTTGAACTACCCTTTCTGCTGCCACATACTCTTCCACTGATGATAGCTCTTCACACCCTTCTTCTGCCACTCCCACTGTAAGTTACACCAATTCCCTAGTTACTCCCACTTCCACTAGCCATCCCTTACCCCTTTTTGCTTTCCAACTGGGGTGAAGGGAGCTCCTGGCTTCTGTGCTACTATTGGTCATCAGTGAATGATGAGATTGAGATGATCAATGCCCAATGTCTAATAGTGAATTTATGTCATTGTCCAATGCACCGTGAATGGGGTGGGTTTTTTCCCCATACAGAGCGGAACGTTTTTTTTTCTGTCTCTCTGTCACAGCGCTGAACCAAACAGCCTCATCCCAAATAGGAAACACCTCTCCTCAGAATCAGACGTCCATGTATCTGTTTGTCCTTAAACGTTGCGAGGACAGTGACCACGTTGTTCAAAAAGCCGTGTTCGATCCTTTTTCTCTTTAGTATATTACCTGATTTTCCAATGTCAGTTGAGTTGAGATCAGAGTAACTTCCCTTGCCGTGAAAGTAGCATTTGAGTCATGTAGCATCATTCACCCTCAGCAAACTGTGGTTAATGGGAATCAGAGGAAATTCTGTGCTGGTAATTTCCTCAATGAACAATGACACCTTCCCCAGAGCTATTGGGAATGACAAATAAACTCTGCCATTGCTAGTGCCTTCCAAAACCATGGATGGATTTTTCTTATTAATAACATCAAGATACATTTAATTTTCACAGTTTGGTCTAAAGTCTCAGAAAAGTAAGACCTTGCTGGTTGAGTGTCACCCCAATGAAATCAGAGCATTACAATTAGATAACGATTCTAATTATTTTCAATCATTTACTTTCTGAGGACTGGTCGTGTGGTGTCGTTGCCACTGAGATTAACATTTTCTCTGTTCAACAGAATCACATCACATTGGCTCAAGGCTGCACCATTCCCTAATTTTACTTCATTCTCTAGCTCATTTGCCATGCTCGCCAGATATACGAGGCACACAAGATGGAATAACTTAGAGATGCCTATGAGCCTTTGGAACCTGCCACCCCACCCATGGCCTGCAACCTGAGTCCATCCCCTCTCCCAAGCCTGTCGTGTATTCACCATCCCTCTTAACCTTCCACGCTCGAATGCTGAATGTTCTGTACTCAGCAAATGTCTCAGCTTTATCCCTCTACGCCCCATTTTAATGAATTTCAGGAACGACATAATGTTGCGCTCCTCTTCCACCATCTTCTCTTCGGTGTCCATTTCTTTGGGCAAGAGTCCACTCCCCATCCCATAGACCCTTCGCCCAGCTCCAACACTCTCCCTCCAACTGGACCCATTCCTCTGGCGTTTACTTAACTCAATCTGTTCATTGAGAACGCTTCATGGGAGTTTACAAACTTACAAATCACACAACACCAGGTTATAGTCCAACAGGTTTAATTGGAAGCACACTAGCTTTCGGAGCGATGCTCCTTCATCAGGTGATAGTGGAGGGCTCGATCTTAACACAGAATTATTACAAAAATTTGCAGTGTGATGTAACTGAAATTAAACATTTAAAAATTGATTGTCTGTTAAGCCTTTCATCTGTTAGAATACAGCGATAGTTTCACTTCTTCCATGTGTAAATCACAAAACCTTTTTTTAA
>NW_025199088.1:0-5892 GCF_004010195.1 Chiloscyllium plagiosum
AAATGTTGAATCTCTTGTCAAGAGGGAGAAGGATGATGATGTAAAGATGAGATGTTCAGGCTCAGATCGGGTGCTTGAGAATTAGAAATGAGCCAGGAAGGGCCAAAAGAGAGAGCTAAGTCGATCTAAAAGGCGATACGAGAAGTCTTTGGCTGGCAGGATGGAGGAAAACCCTGAAGCTTTATGTTGGAATTTCAGGAACAAATGAATGACGATTAGAACCTGTCAGGAATCGTAGTGGGAGGTTGTCCGTGCAGACTGAGGAAAGGTAAGGCGCTGAATGAATATTTTTCATCAGTGTCACAAATGAAATTAGACAATGATGTCATGGAACATACTGAGATGCAATCTATTGGAATTTACGAAATTGATGGTCGAGGTAGTTTGTTTGGGCAATTCTTGAAAATGTGAAAATAGACCTGTCCCTTGGGCTTGATGGGATGCATCCTCGGATTCTCTGGGAATCGTGGGTGGAGAGTGCTGTACTTTTCACCATGAACTTTGTGTCGTCTGTGTCTATGTGATTAGCGCGAGAAGACTCAAATTTAGCAAATATTGTCCCCTTCTACAACATGAGGAGTAGAGAAATCTCTGGTAATTGTAAAATAATGAGTCTTTGTTTCCGTGAAGGTAAAGTTTTGGAAAAGATAATGAGAGATAGGATTTATGATTATCTAATAAGGAAGAAGTGGATTCGGGATAGTCAATTCGATTTTGTGAAGAGTAGTTTGTGCTTCACAAACCTTATGGAGCTCATTGAGAATGTGAGCAAATAGGTGGACGAGGGTGAAGCGATTGAAATGGTGGATATGGTTTTCACGAAGGCATTGATAATATTCCCCACGGTAGGCTATTGCATAAATTACGCAGGCATAGGATTGCTAGCTATTTTGCTGTTTGGATCAAAAAATGGCCACCTGAAAGAATTCAGAGTGGTTAGTTGATGGGAAACCTTCGTCCTGGAGTTCAGAGACTAATGGTATACCAGAAGCCTTTTCGTTGATCTACTGCAGTTGACATTTGTATAAATAACCTGGATTAGGGCATGGAATGATGGGTCAGTAAATTAGCCAATGGCTTGAAGCTCGATGGAGTTGTCAACTGTGTCAAATGCTGCTGCAGGTTGCAGTGGGACATGTACAATGTGCAGAGCTGAGCTCAGAGGTCGCAAACAGAGATTAATGTGGGAACATGTGTAGTCATTCGCTTTGGAAGGAACAACAAGAAGAAAAAAATTCTGGGCTAAAAGTCATATTCTTGGAAGTTTAGGTGAGCAGAGAGATTTTGGTGCTAATGTGCATAAAACTCTGAAAGTTACCACCCATGTTGATAGGTTTGTTGGGAAGGAGCACGTTATGTTAGGTTTATTGAGAGAAGGATTGAGTTTCACAGCCATGAGGTCACGTTGCACTCCAGAAATTCTCTGGCGTGGCTGCACTTGTGAAGTTGCGTACAGTTCCGGTCGCCACATCATAGGCCGGACGTGCAAGCATTTGAAAGGGTGCAAAGGAGATTTACTACGACGCTGTCTTGTATGGAGGGAACGTCTTACGAGGAAAGACTGAGGGACTTGAGGTTGTTTATGAGAGAGTTACGAAGTTTGGGAAGTGATTTAATAGATACATACAAGATGATCAGAGGTTTGGTTAAGGTGGACAGTGAAGGACTTTATTCTTCTAATGGTTGGCCGAAGGGCACACAGTTTAAAGTTGAGACTGATAGATGGCGAGGTAGGTTCTTTTCTCAGTGAGTAGGAAAGGTGGGGAACGCCTTGCATTCAACAGTCGTAGGCTCATCAACTTTCAGGGCTTTTAAATGATCAGGGGATATTCTTTTGTGTTACAACGATGAAATGTCGTTTAGCTGGACTTCTGTTTAATATCGCAGGTTGCTTTCAACATCAAGTGCTAAAGACCCTTTATTGCACAGTAATATTCGGTCCTCGAACTGTTCTTCAGCCTGATGTTGCAATCATCCCTGGTCACTATCAGTGTAATGAGCGCCTGGTGAGGATCAATCTCGCAATTTCGGCAGCTCACGCACTTCTAATCTGTTATAGAAGCACGGCAACCTGATCAATTTTCTCACTGGAGCTGGCAAAAGAGGACGACCAACGGCTCCTGATATTGCCACTGAGGCCATAAATCTAATGACTCAATTCTTTTGCTGTGGATCTGAAATGAAAATCAGCTTAGAGGCGGTTGTAATGAGAATGGATCATCGATCATATCGCATCAGGTTCAGGAAAAAGACAGAGAAAACTGGTGAAAAACAGATGTTACTGAATATAAGTTTACCGTGCCTTCCTGCGTTGATCACGGGCAATTTTACATCGCCACTGTCATGGGATTTTCCTTCCATCAGTTTCAACTCGTCACAGAATTCGATTCACTGACACTTCTCCAACTTCCTTTGGACAGTTCATGCGACACAGTGATCCACATTGCACACGGCGTCAACAATCTTCAGCATTACTACATCCAAGGGCATGTGGCATGGTTTGTATAAATAGTAGAGATGGAGCAACGTTATGCAGGGGCAAATTAAATTTTAGTTTAGATTAGATTACATTCCCTACAGTGCGAAAACAGGCTCTTCGGCCCAACCAGTCCACACCTCCGAAGAGTAACCCGCCCAGACCCACTTTCCTTTGACTGATGCATCTAACACTGCGGGCAATTTTGCTTGACCAATTAACATGACCTGCTCATTTTTGGATTGCGGGAAGAAACCGGAGTACCCAGAGAAAACCCACGCAGACACGGGGAGAACGTGCAAACTCCAGCCAAACAGTACCTAAGGTTCGAATCGAATCTGGGGCACCAGTACTAATCACTGAGCCACCGTGCCACTGATGATGTAGATTCACACTGTCCTCATTATGTTAGTGTTTAAAAATCTGGGCCAGAAACAGCACAGACAGGAAGGAACATGAGGAGGCCACGCCTCCCGGCCCGACCATTCAAAATCATCATGGCTCAGCCATCATATTAATGTCTTTTTTCAGCCTATCAACGTCATCGTGTTGCCTGTTGGCTAACAGATATTTATCGAGCTCTACCTTCAACAGACATCGAAATTGTTAATTTGTGAAAAATAGATTTTTCCCGTTTCAAAACAATTGGAATTCTGCACGCATAATAACTGAACCTCGGATTGGCAAGGTGACAGGCAGACTTACTACGCAGGGTGACTGTGAAAAAGGAAGTCCCCTCAGCTTCTATGTCGGAACTGGGCAATAACAACTATTTCACTATCCTAATCCCTTTAAAACACTGACACCATAGCCATGGGATGGCTTCGGAAATTCACACCTGAATAGTTCTTCAAGTGATGAGGGTTTCTGACCCTAAATGCAAGTTCAAGATTCCAAACACGCGATGGCAGAAAGGGGGATTTTTTTTCACAAACACAAACTCAAATCTTTCTGCATCTTAAATCTCTGCTTCCGTGGTGATTGACCACTTCATCAAGGGGAATTGTTTCTTTAACTTTAACCTTTCTATATCCGTCGTTACTTTATACATCTCAATCTTGTTTCCTTTCAATTCCTCTGCTATAAGAAAAAAAAAGCCCAAACTCTCTTTATAACTGAAACTCCTCAGCCCAGACAATATCCTGATAAATCTCTTCTGAACCGTCTCCAAAGCTATCACATCTCCTTTGTAAAATGAATTGCAGACTGCACACAGTAGGCCAGCTAGAGCCGAATGAACAAATCAAATAAATGATCAGAAAGTCACATGTACTTTTCCAGCAAACTCTCTTTTGCTCAATAATATCTTGTGTCCTTTTCATACAATCATGGACCTTGTACAATGTGGAAACAGGCCATTTAGTTCAACAAGTCCACACTGACCCTCCGAAGAGTAACTCAACTAGACCTATTCTCCTGTCCTTTTATTGTATGTTTACCACTAACTAATGTGCCCAACTTACACATGCCTGAACAGGATGCCGAAATTGAGCATGGCCAATTCACCTACATCTTCTGGTCTCCTGATACTCGTGCTCCAAGAATCTCTGGTTCATGCCAGTTAAAGTTGCTACATGAGCTTTGTTCGAACAACCACGTCATCTAACAGGATCGATTAGTTGAAGTTGCCAAAGCTGAGATTGGAGCATGTGCACCCAGCAACAATGACTGCAGCATCACAGATTGAAAGGGGTCAATGTGAAATTAAGTTTTAGATTGCGCAGTTCCTGAGGGAACTTGAAGAGCATATTGAGAGAAGGGTCAGTAAGAGTGGGTGAAAGACAAAAATATCCGACAATGGGTGGTTTCGATTCCTTATAAATAACAGGCCGAGATGTGAGAGAGCAGGTTCTGAAAAAAGAAAATCATCACTTTGGATAATATTTTCATGTGAAAACAACTGATTCCATGCTGTGCTGATTTAGTACATGTCACAGAGAGTAAAAGGGGGAAAATATTACGTACCATAACTCGAATTCTAAACGTACTGATGTGGCCATAAACCAAGGTATTGACCACTGAATACTAACGCGGCATCACACAAACTAACGCACCTAAAGAAAAACACTTACAGTGGCAGAGGACATGTCAGAAACAACAACACAAACATAGGAAGACCACTCAGCAAAGTCTCGACTGAGATGTTGGAACTCCGAATGGGCTGAAACTTCAACTTCGATATTTCCAGAGGCTGTGGAGTTTCCATCATTGGATATGAATGACGACTGAGACGAACTATTTTCCACAGAATATCAAAGGCTGAGAGGATAGCTTGGGATATTGTTGAAATGCGCGTTTTAATAGTCATGTAGTTTAACATCATTTACTTCAGCCGTTACCTCACAAGTGGAAGTAATCACTGCTGACAACGATCACATATATTTAATTACCATTCATAGAAACTGAGTGGTACGGCCGCGAAAGTACCAAATTAATGAGAATACTCGACATTTTTATTCAGCTCAACTTAACCTCGAGATATCGAGGAAAAGCATGAAAGTAGACTTAGAATTTTTAAGATCAGCGGTAATTCCATTTAATGGCTGTGCAGCCATAGGGTGAATGAAAGCTTTTTGAGAACAAGTGTGTTTTCTTTGCGAAATTGTCCGCTTCACAATGTGGGAACTGTTGCAGTTAGTGGTGAAGTTGATTATATTTGCTAGTTGTTCACCCTGAGACGGTTACAATTGTTTCTCCTGTCCCTGATATCATCACAGACCGCCAGCCAGCGCACTTGAATCAGTGGCTTCATGATTTGCTTGTTTGTACATCTGGGGGTTGTTCATTCGACTCTTCAATTTCACAAGAACACTGCCGGATTTTATTACACTTGCAAACTCATTGTCCCGAAGTCGAGATGTGCTTTGAGTTCCTTATCTGCAGGAAGAAGAATGTTTCCTCAACAACAATGCATCACTTCCTTATGTACAAGAATGTTTGAAATAATGGGATGTCTGAAATATTGATATGAAGCTATGCCCAACTTCAATCTATTGTCCATTTATAAGTATTGTCGTCTGCCAAGACTTACTGTTGGCAATGTTTGAATCGATTATACCGTCATTTTTTGTTTAACGGATTCGCTTTGAAACAGGGGCTCGGTGTGATAATAGAAAGTACTAACATGATGAACACAATTCCACCGAATCGTTCGAAATAATTGACATCTTCATTAGAAGCATCTTGCAAAGTAATGGTTTATGTTCTTAAACTTGATTTTCCTGAATATCTCTCGAAACCGTGCAGTTTCTGAGTACTTTGTAGTCAGAACATTTGAAAGAATTTCATTGTGTTTGGAATTAATTGTGGCAATTCTTAATATACCGATTAATGTCTCCGATCGATGAATGTAACCGAGAACATCAGAGTCAACCTAAAGACGGTGTCAGAAGAGGGAAAGATAGAATAGTCTCGCA
>NW_025199089.1:0-5893 GCF_004010195.1 Chiloscyllium plagiosum
TGTTGCCACTGACCCGAGTCAGAGAACAGAGGACCGGGATTAAAGGAATCTAATGAAAAGCAGCACTTCTGCTTAGGACGCTCAATAACAACTGCAGAAACCTGATGTGTCGAGCAGTGTATCTGGAAAGAGAAACAGAGATAATGTTTTAAATATGTGGTGGCGCCAATAAAAGGTGTCACGCATCTCGTCTAATTCCACAACCTGAGCTCGAAATGACCGGAGGTCTCTCGCTGCGTATCTGCAGGGTCTTGCTTGGACTACACCATGACACTTTTTCACTGGAGTGGATCATGAAATCGCGTCGTGACTGTGAATAGAAACTTCCAGCAGAGAAGGAGGCGACCCTGAAGCAGGCAGCTGAGGACAAATGTTTCTCCTTTGCCAGTGAAAGGCACTGCTTCACAAATTGGAAACTTCGAAGAGAAGCAATGTTGGTGATTATCTTCGCTGCTTGTTCACCTTTTTAATTCTGATTCCGTTAAAGTCCATGGCATTACATATCGACATTCTGCCAATGCTCGGCTTATCTCTTGGTGACCACGTGGACTGGAAACTAGGTAACCGCATGTACTGGAGACTAGATAACCACGTGGACTGGAGCCTAGGTGACCGCATGTACTGGACACTAGGTGACCGTGTGGACTGGAGACTCGGTGATCACATGTACTGGAGACTAGGTGACCACGTGGACTGGAGACTAGGTGACCGCATGTACTGGAGACCATGTGACCGCATGGACTGTAGACTAGGTGACCGTGTGTAATGGATAACGCGTCTGACTTGTTTCGCTTTAACCGTGGTCCACGTTGACGCTCCCCTGTGAAGTCCTTGCGAGACGTCGCCTCTGTGCTTCCGCATTTAAAACTTGCATTTGTCCTATTGTCCATTTCAAATTTCAGCTCTCCACAACGGACACCTCCGTCGGTTTGGGGATATCTTACTGTGTATCTCCCTCTGTGGGTGAAAATGAGCATGAGTTCCTCAAAAGACTTAGAATTCGTTTTGGAAGTGTCATACTTCTGCCCCGTTATTGTGCTATTTAAGAACATAGGATAACCTCATTGACATCTGCCCTTGAAACATTAGAACACACGAGACTTTGGGCCAAAGTTGCAAACTGCGACTAGAATAGATGGTTCTCTGATTAGCCGCAATGCACATGGACTGAATGGCCTTTTCCCACTTTGCAAATTTTCGAAGACAAGTTGAAAATAATCTGCAACGAAAATGTTCAGAAAGGGTGTTTTACTTGCACCAAATACTATAGTATCTATCGCCTTGTCTTGTTATTTACTTGTGAGGATTCGGTACTCTCAGCCCCGTGGCCCGGATCGTATTCCCGCTCATGGAATGGTTGTATTGTTCAGCAAACATATCGGTGTACCAGTACTTCTGCCGATTTTCCGATGCTGGCAGGTCATTTGTTTTGTCCAAAACATTATGAAGGTTAACATAAAACAAATAGCTGCAGTAGCTGGAAATCTGAGCCAAAAACGAAAATTGTTTGCGGAACGCAGCAGAACTGGCAATAGAAAGGTCGACTTGCCTGCTCTTTGGATGCTATCTGACCTGCTGTGCTTTTCCAGCATCACTCTGATCTAAAATCAGGTTTCCAGCATCTGCAGTCCTCACTTTTGCCTAGTTCCTTCAGTATCGCTGGTTCCCAATTCAAGAACTCCATCTCCAGCGGTTTCATGTCTGTACCTCCCTGCTGAGGAGTTGAAGAGTGAAGAAAAGTAACTCACCCCCTCCATCTCTGGGGTAATTAGAGACTGAAAATGAATCGTGTCACATTGAAATATATCGAGATGCGACTTAATGTTTGTCTTTTACTGGGAACCATCTCTTTCATTGTAACCATCAGGAAAGAACATTTCGTTCCCAGAAAAAGAAATGAATTTGTCACTAACCTTTGTTTGCTTCAGGTCCAAGAATACTCACATCAATAGCTCCCTTGCTTACCTCTGCTGGTCATGTTCGCAAAGAGATCTAGCAAATTGCCAAGTGTGATGTTCCTTTCAATAAATAATTTTGACTCAGTTTGGCTGCAAATATCTTTTCCTACCTTTGTGCTTTTCTTCCTTTGGTGTCTCGCACTTTACAAATGACAGCAAAGGTATGAAAGCTCATCAAGTCAGCGAGAGCTTTCAATGAGATCACGGCTGAATTAGTCAATGCACAACCATGCTGCGCTGTCTGTAGTCATGGTCGAGTGGTTAAGGCGATGGATTAAAAATCCATTGGGGTTTCCCCACGTAGGTTCGAATCCTACTCACTACGTTATGAATGCTTTCCTGCTAGAACAATTTTCGCACAATGTTCAGAAAATCTATTTTGCAGCTCAAAACGAGCCGTTGTTAGCATCAGCTTGAATTGTACCTTCCTGCAGTGCATTTGCTAAACAACATCAGATAGATCCCATCCGGCCCAGCTGACTTATCTATTTTCACACTCTGCAGTATTTCTAATATCTCTTCCTTGTGAACCTCAATCTCTTCTCGTCGAGACGCAAGTATCTCTGTCCCTTCCTCGCCAACATTTTCATTTTCTATAGCGAACACTGTCGAAAAATATTTATTTAGTGCTTCCCCTATCTCCTCTGACTCCACACACAACTTCCCACTATTATCTTTGATTATCCCAAATTTAACTCTCGTCATTCTTTTATTCCTGGCATACCCATGGAAAGCCTTAGGGTTAACCATGAACCTATCTGCCAACAACGTCTCATGTTTCCTCCTGGCTCTTCTCATCTCTCTTTTTAGGTCTTTCCTGATATCGTTGGAACCCTCGAGCGCTCTAACTGAGTTTTCACATTTTGTCCTAACATAAGACTTCTTGTTCTTCTTGACCAGGGATTCCACTTCCTTAGTAAACCATGGCTCACGCGTTCTATATCTTCCTCCCTGTCTGGCAGGTACATACTTATCTAGGACACACAGGAGCTTTTCCTTGAATAAACTCCACATTTTAATGTGCTCACCCCCTGCAGTATCCTACCACATTCTACGCTTCCTAAATCTTACCTCGATACATCGTAATTTCCCTTCCACCAGCTGAACATCTTGCTCCGTGGAGTACACCTATCCCTTTCAATCACGAAAGTAAACCTGAGAGAATTGTTATCTTTGTCTCCAAAGTGCTCACCTACTTCCGAATCTAAAACCTGGCCAGGCTCGTACCCAGTACTAAATCGAAAGTGGCTTCGTCCCTTGAAGGTATATCTACATACTGTGTCAGGAAGCCCTCCTGCACACACTGGGCAAAAACTGACCCATCTCTAGTCCTCGTACTGTAGTGATCCCAGTCAATATTTGGAATTTGTCTTCAGTGTTCCAGAGTTTTTCATTGTCCCAGAGTCCAGATGAAGTTTGCATTCCTCACGTACGTGAGCGAGAATTCTTTCAATGTCTCAGATCAGTTCTGTCCCGAGAACATCAGAGTCAATGTCCCGTCCTCTATTCGGTCCGATAATTCACACTTCTTCATCCTCCTCTGGTTCCATTTCCCAAAGAGTTTCTCAAGATTTCCAAAGCTGGAGCCTAAATTATATGGTTTGCTTCTTAAACATTTTTCCAACTGCCAACTGACAATATTTTCACAGTATCTCTTCACAATCCTCTGGCTTGCACCATGTCCAGGGATGAGAAGTCCCGTTTGGTGGAGAGATTTCCGAGGCTGGTGAGTTTCACTTTGGAACAAAGATGGTTAAGTGGCAATTTCCTACGGTTGTTTGTAATGGTGGGAGAGGGAGCGGTGGGGAATGAGCACTTTGACGAGCAGGAGGAAGTGTTGCCACTGACCCGAGTCAGAGAACAGAGGACAGGGATTAAAGGAATCTAATGAAAAGCAGCACTTCTGCTTAGGACGTTCAATAACAACTGCAGAAACCCGATGTGTCGAGCAGTGTATCTGGAAATAGAAACAGAGATAATGTTTTAAATATGGAACATTTTTGATGAAGAACTCGAGTTTCCCAAGTCGAATCAAATTACTGGCCTGGTTTGAAAAATAGGTTTTGCGAAAATTGTTCCAGTAGGACAGCATACATAACGTAGTCAGCAGGATTCGAACCTACGTGGGGAAACCCCAATGGATTTTTAATCCATCGCCTTAACCACTCGGCCATGACTACCGACAGCGTGGCTGGCTTGAGCATTGACCAAATCTGCCGTGATCTCATTGAAAGCTCTCGCTGACTAGATGAGCTAAATGCTTCCATCTCCTTTCATACCTTTGCTGTCATTTGTAAGGTGCGAGACACCAATGTAAAAGAAGAAAAGCACAAAGGTAGGAAAAAATATTTGCAGCCAAACTGAGTCAAATTATTTATTGAAAGGAAAATCACACTTGGCAATTTGCTAGATCTCTTTGCGAACATGATCAGCAGAGGTAAGCAAGGGAGCTATTGGTCTGAGTATTCTTGGACCTGAAGCAAACAAAGGTTAGTGACATATTCATTTCTTTTTCTGGTGAACGAAATGTTCTTTCCTGATGGTTACAATGAAAGAGATGGTTCCCAGTAAAAGACAAACATTAAGTCGCATCTTGATATATTTCAATGTGACACGATTCATTTTCAGTCCCGAATTACCCCAGAGATGGAGGGGGTGAATTGCATTTCTTCACGCTTTAACCCCTCAGCGTGGAGGTAAAGACATGAAACCTCTAGAGATGGAGTTCTTGCATTGGGAACCAGCGACACTGAAGGAACAATGTAAAAGTGAGGATTACAGATGCTGGAAACCTGATTTTAGATCAGAGTGATGCTGGAAAAGCACAGCAGGTCAGGCAGCATCCGAGGAGCAGGAAAGTCGACGTTTCTGTTGCCAGTCTTGCTGCGTTCCGCAAACAATTTTCGTTTTTGGCTCAGATTTCCAGCTACTGCAGCTATTTGTTTTATGTTAACCTTCATAATGTTTTGGACAAAACCAATGACCTGCCAGCATCGGAAAATCGGCAGAAGTACTGGTACACCGATATGTTTGCTGAACAATACAACCATTGAGCGGGAATACGATCCGTGCCACAGTGCTGAGAGTACCGAATCCTCACAAGTAAATCCTCACAAGAACATTTTCGTTTCAGATTATTTTCAACTTGTCTTCGAAGATTTACAAAGTGGGAAAAGGCCATTCCGCCCTTTGTCCATGGCGGCTAATCAGAGAGCCATCTATTCTAGTCGCAGTTTCCAACTTTGGCCCAAAGTTTAATCATGGTGTCATGCAGAAACTCAGCGAGTTCACTTAGACATTTTTGTGTGTGCAGAATGATTTGCCACATTTAAGGCAAATTCAATGGCATCCGAATGGGTATATACACAGGAAGCGTTCGGAGAGATAAGGAACACATTTTGGCAAATATGGTTCAATTAATTTCGGTTATCTATTCAGCAGGGACAGGTTCGATAGTAGGGTCTTTTTCCGTGCTCGGCATCTTTGATCTGCTCCCGCAGTTTTAATGAACCATTTTGAAAAAAAAAATGCACTCTGT
The DNA here is from genome assembly GCF_004010195.1 of Chiloscyllium plagiosum. NCBI lineage: Eukaryota > Metazoa > Chordata > Chondrichthyes > Orectolobiformes > Hemiscylliidae > Chiloscyllium > Chiloscyllium plagiosum. Next base: position 5,497 of record NW_025199089.1, read on the forward strand.
TTGTTACGCAGTCAGCGCATTTGCCTATATTTCTGAAAGGTGGATGGGACGAGTTGACCCAGCAATGAGGGTCTTTCCGGACTTTTTCTGCCAATGACCGTTCGTTTGGCACCTTCCCAACTTTGCCATCAAAGATTTTGGCTGAAGAATAATACCACACGGATAATGTTACCCCCTTCAGCTCTCCAACGAATCCAGAAACTGACAACTCTTCATGTGGAACAGAAGCAAAACAGAAAGGCTGGACCATTGTCAGACACACCGAAGCATGCATGCTGCCTTTGTTGCAGTGCAAGCCGATTATGTCATGAACTGCTCAAAGAAACGGCAGCAAGGCAATTCAGGACATACTGGAGATTTAGTGCATTGCCAAGCCACAGGAAGTGCTCAACAAACA
>NW_025199090.1:0-979 GCF_004010195.1 Chiloscyllium plagiosum
TCTGCATGAAAAAGTTGCTCCTTAGATCCCTACTAAATCCTTCCTCTCTCACCTTAAACCTATGTCCTCTAGTTTTGGACTCACATACCCCGGGCAAAATATCTTGGCTATTCACCTTATCTATGTCACTCATGATTTTGTAAACCTCTATAAAGTCACCCCTCAGCCTCCAATGCTCCAGGGAAAATAGCCCCAGTCTATTCAGCCTCTCCTTGTAGCTCAAAACCTCCAACCCTGGCAACATCCTTGCAAGGTCATGAGACCCACCAGCAATCAAGGTATTGGTTTGAAATGTGTGTACTTCAATGCCAGCAGCATCCGGAATAAGGTGGGTGAACTTGTAGCATGGGTTGGTATCTGGGATTTCGATGTTGTGGCCATTTCAGAGATATGGTTAGAGGACTTTGTTGCAGGTTCCGGGATTGAGATGTTTCAGCAAGAACAGAGAAGATGGTAACAGAGGAAGGGATGTGGCATTGTTAATTAAGGGTACTATTACAGCAACTGAGATAACATGTGAGGACACATCCACTGAGGTAGTTTGGGCTGAGATTAGACACAGGAAAGGAGAGGTCACCCTGTTTGGAACTTTCTGTAGGCCTCCGAATTGATCCAGGGATATAGAGGAAAGGATGGCAAAGATGATTCTCGATAGGAGTGAGTGTAACAGGGTAATTGTTATGAGGGACTTTACCTTCCCCAATATTGACTGGGAGTACTACAGTTCAAGCAGTTTAGATGGGTCAGTTTTTGTTCAACGTGTGGAGGAGGGTTTCCTGACACAGTATGTAGACAGGCCAAAAGGGGCAATGCCATATTGGCCAGGTGTTAAATTTGGAGGTAGGTGAACATTTTGGCAATAGTGACAATTTGGTTATGTTTACAATAGCATTGGGCAGTGATAGGTATATACTGCAGGGAAAGATGTATAACTGGGGGAAAGGCAATTACGATGTGATTGGGCAAGATTTAGGATGCA
>NW_025199090.1:2520-5893 GCF_004010195.1 Chiloscyllium plagiosum
CTAACACTACGGGCAATTTAGCATGGCCAATTCACTGCATTACTGGGCAAAGATATCACAGCTGTGCTGAAGGAGGGCACTATGGAAGACTCGAGCAGTGAGACAACATGGTCAGAGCTCAGAAATAGGAAGGGTTTGGTAACAATGTTGGGATTGTACTACAGGCCTCCCAACAGCGAACATGAGATAGAAGTACAAATATATAGAGAGATCATAGAAAAATGTAGGAGCAACAGGGTGGTGGTGATAGGAGATTTAGATTTTCCAAACATTGACTGGGATTCACTTAGTGTTAGAGGTTCAGATGGAGCAGAATTTGTAAGGGCATCCAGGAGGGTTTTCTAGAGCAATATGTAAATAGTCCAACTTGGGAAGGGGCCATAATGGACCTGGTGTTGGGGAATGAGCCCAGCCAGGGGATTACTTTGGGATTAGTGATCACAATTCACATCACAAAATGAGTAATTTAGAATACTAATGGACAAACACAAGAGTGGTCCTAAAGGAAGAGTGCTAAATTAGGAGAAGGCCAACTATACCAGGAGCTGGGGAATGTAGATTGGGAGCAGCTGTTTGAAGGGAAATCCACATTCGATATGTGGGAGGCTTTTAAAGAGAGGTTGATTAGAGTGCAGGTGAACTAGAGGACTTAGGTTTAGGGTGAGAGGGGAAAGATATAAAAGAGACCTAAGGGGCAACGTTTTCACCCAGAGGGTGGTACCTGAATGGAATGAGCTACCAGAGAAGGTGGTGGAGGCTGGTACAATTGCAACATTTAAAAGGCATTTGGATGGGTATATGAACAGGAAGGGTTTGGAGGGATATGTGCTGGGTCTTGGCAGGTTGTGATACCTGGTCGGCATGGACGGGTTGGATCAAATATGGTGCACCGAAAGACCGAATTATTTTATAAAATATGGCAGCCCTTTTTGAATTACACAAATACAGATATTTTGGCTATCCTAACAAGGGCTTTTATTTAATTGAGATTACAAACCTGGCTAGTCCGGGGTCCCTCGGGGGAGGAATCCCGCACGAATACGGGTTTTATTACATCTGATGTTAACACATTCCGAGCATGTAAGAGACTTAAATATACACTCTGGTTAGTTGTAGGTTAGATTAGTAGATAGTTGAGATTTGTTTTTTTTCTTCTTTTTTGTTTTTTTTTTGGTTTTTTTTGTTAAATTTTGGCTATTGTATATTTGAACTAATTGTATATCAATGTTTATATCTGAGAGTTTTGTTTATTTTTGTAAACTTGTAAAAATGTTAAATTTCTAATAAAAATATCTATATAAAAAAAAGAAAATGGGAAAGGGATTGAGAAGGTGGATGTTGAATAGATGCTCCCCCTTGCGGGACACTCTGGAACAAGAGGTAATCGATATAGAGTGAGAGGAGGTCGGTTCAGAACTGAGCTGAGGAGAAACTACATCTCCCAGAGGGTTGTGAATCTGTGAAACTCAATGCCCCAGAGTGCAGTGGAGGCAGAATCAATCAACAGGTTCAAGAAAGATGTGTTTCTGATGGAAAGTGAGATAAAGAGTGATGGGGAGCAGGCTGGAGAGTGGAGTTGAGACCAGGATAAGATCAGTCACAGTCATGTTAAATGGCAGAGTGGGCTTGAAGGGCTGAATTGCCTCCTCCCGCTCCTAATTCCTATGTTGAACACACAGTCAAGGCTGACACTGCAAAACTGAGGGAGATGTTGTCTTTCAGGTGAGATACAAAACAGGGGTCCTGCCACAAAATATCCAACTGTACTATCTCCCCCAGTGACAAGTGCTGGCATTTGAATTCAAATCACAAAGCAAGCCACATTAATGGTGACCACAATAATGATCCCTGATTGCTGTCCAGCCTCAGCCTTACCCAGTGTGGACTTTATGTGACTCCACAGCAAGGCCACAGCAAGGCCAGCAGTTCAAGGACAATTAGTCTTGGGTAACAAATGCTGATCTATGCTAGTGACACCCCCTCCCAGAAAACAGAATGCAACAGAGATTGGTGTCAGCCAAAGTTGTCAGATCAGACTCTCAATGAGATGGGGACATGGTTAAAGATGAATTCAGCTCAGTATGGAACAGGTCCCCACTTGTTAGCACATCGTCACTGACAAAATAAGTGGAAGAAGACAGAAAACTAAAGACGTGAACACTCGAATGTGGGAATATCAGTGAGAACTTAGGAAGCTGAAGGAAGATATGAAGAACTGCAAAGGAAGACAAAAAAGAAGCAAGAGTTACAAAAAAATGATTGAGAGGGAGACCTGCAAGGAGTGACAAGAATAACACAAATGTTTTACACAAAAATTAGAAAATCAAGGGGGCTCCAGTGTAATCAGAACCCTTTAAAAACAAACTGGGAATTCCACGAATGAAACTAAGGGAATGGCCAATATGTACAATAATTAGTTGTGTCAGTCTTCACAGTCAAGGAACGGGATAATGCAGCTACCATTCCAGGGAGGTTAATAATGAATGGAAGACTGGAAATCACAAAACTTGATACGTGCCAGAAAACAGCATTGGAGAGTGAGCAGCTCTAAAGGCTGACAGATCTTCAGGACCTCAGGGGTTTAAAGGAGGGGGGTGGGAAGTGGGGAAGAAGTTTCAGAAGCTTTTCCCATCAGGTTCCAAAGCAGCAACCATTCCTTTAGTTTGGAAAATGTCTTTCTGTAACTCCATGGGTTCAAGAAAGATGAGAGAGGAAACCGAGGAAATTATATACTGGTCAATCTGACATCTCTTTTGAAGGTTTCATTGGAATCTATAATTAACAGTCAAGAGAATGAACATGTAGAGAATTGGAAATAGCCCACATAGATTTGTGATGGGTAGGTTCTGACTAACAAACCAAATGCATGAACTAAAATAGTTGATGCATATCGACTTATCAACTTTCAGAATTGATGATAATTTTCCACAAAACAGTCTGCTGACCAAAGTTAAAACCCATGGGATTGAAGATGAATGTTTAACTTGATTCGGAGGCTGGTTTAGTGACAGACAACAGAGAAAGAAAGTGACGAATGGTGTTCCACAAGGATTCTGTGGTGAGGCCTTAACTACTTACTGTATGTATTAATGAGACTCATAGTTCCACATTGACACAAAGACTGATGGAATAGTAAGCAGTGCAGATGGTCTTTTTGTTTAAAACTCACTCCGAGCACATGGGTGTTGCTGTCTTGGCCAGCATTTATTACACATTCTGAGTTTCCCTTGAGAATCATGGAATCATTATACAGGGTGGAAGCAGGACATTCAGCCCATCAAGTTCACACCAATCCACCAAAGATCATCCCATCTGGACCAACCCTATCCCTGTAATGCTACATCTCCCTTGGCTAACCCACCCAGCCTGCACA
>NW_025199091.1:0-2955 GCF_004010195.1 Chiloscyllium plagiosum
GCTAAGGCTTACGCCAAAGGAATAATTATTCCTCAGGATGCGGGAAGCTGGAACAGGAACGCTTGCTCCAGGCACTGTTGAAGGCAGTGAAGAGAGCTTACTGTGATAAACCCTCGGTGGCTAGACTGCAGAGGATTCGGTCTGCAGTCAATTCTATGCTCACACAGACATCCAAAGAGGAACTTACTTACAAAGGCTGTTTGAGCATGGTGATAAGCCAGGCACGTATTTAGCCTATCTTGCGAGGACAAAGACATCCCCAAACCATTAATTCAATTAGCGAAGATACTGGAACCTTTACCTGTGATCCCATAAAGATGAAAGCAGCATTTCGGAGATTTTAGCCCGAACTATATCAGACTGAGCATTATGATGATAGGTAGATTAAGATGGAATCTTTCTTCAAGAACTTGGATTTTCCAGGGGTAACCCCCAACGCATCTTGTTTTAACGCACCATTGTCAGTGCTGGAGGGTATAAAGCAGCTTCAGCGCGGAAAGGCGCCGAGTCCTGACGGATTTTCAAGTGATTTTTATGAGGAATTTTAAACCTATTATCAGGGTAGATGATTACCATGTTAGTCACTCACAGAGTCATGACTACCTCCCACCATCCTTTTCAACAGAGGAACTGTTACTGCGGGACTTTGCAGAGATGAAACCGTTTTCTCAGCCAGGAAGAGAAACTGAGTAAAGAGAGGCATTTTCAATACTAAATGGGTGCATCATGGGTGTGGGGATTCGACTTGCTCCTGTCATTGGATAGTCAGCGGAGTTTCTGTGGATGGTGTTCCCGGGTTTGTTTTGTTAGCTGCTTGATTTATTTAGGGACACCCGAGGGTCTGGCGACGGCACTGTGGACACTACATTTACAGAGTGTCTGGGTCCATGGTAAACAAATAGAGCTGAGACGACACAGAAGCGAATTTCTGTAAATAGGAGGAAGTAGGCAATGCACTATCCTCCCCGGGATTCCCAGGCACATTTGTCGCAGCTGGTCTCATTCCAAGTGTAAAGTGTGAAACCAATTTGTTTCAGATATGAGGTTGTCACTGAGCTGTGTACCCTCCTTCAGTATAACCTGTAGCCTCAAACCAGGGACACGACTGTGCTGATACTCATCATGAAGTGAACTGGATTAATTGTGGAATTTTACAGCGCAGGGGTGGGTGGCATATGCATTATCTCCGGAGTGCAGTCCTCTGATGTATCACTCGCTGAGAGAAGCCATCTGCTCCGCTGAGAGGAATATGTTGGCTCTGTCTCAACAGAGGAACTTACAGAAACAAACTAGGGAACAGAGTGGCTGGTGTAAAAGCTGAACAACAGGAAATTAGAATGATTAAAAAAATGTATTTGAAAGTCTCATTGAACTGAAGGTTTGTAATTTGATGCATCTGATGAGCTACTTCCAAGAGTATTGAGGAAGTACCAACAGAGCTAGTAAAATAATTATTGATTATTTTTCAAAACTGCTTGGATTCTGGAAATGATCCTGCCGACTGGAAAGCAGCTATAGTGAAACTAAATATTTGAAACAGATCGGAGTGAAAAAAACAAACAAACAGAAAACTAGATAGCTTGATGTCAGCTGTGAGGAAAAAATATAATTGTAGCCTGTTATAAGAATGTGGATTAGTGGTGCTAAAAGAGCACAACAGTTCAGGCAGCATCCAAGGATAAGCAAAATCGACGTTTGGGGCAAAGCCCTTCATCATAAGAATGCGACTCCTTAACACTTGGAGAATAATTATTTGATTTGGTAGAGTTGGCCTATATTCAGGAAAGAGAAACAATCTTTGATAAACGTGCTGGGGTTTGCGGAGATTGTCCGTTGTGACATCACTAATTGAGAACCAATGGGAGTGGAGTATTCGAATTTTCAGCAGTCGCTTGACATGAATGAATACAGGTGTGGGGGGAATGTTAGTGCCCATGGGTAGCTAGGGGTGGAAAATATGCCATCTGGCTAAAATTTGGGTAATGGAGATACGAGAAGAGTAGTGTTTTTCTCTGGACTGAAGTCTTGTTGGTTATCAGATGGATCACTGTTTGGACAATAGCTGTTCACATGGTATAAAATGATTCAGATGCGAACAACAAATATCATTATTCTATATTTATATTTCTTAAATGGTACGACAATGGGTAGTGCTGTTGTTGGAAAGGACATGGATGTGCTTGGTCATAAGTCACAAGCAGAATTCTTACGGGGCAGGAAGTAGATGATACGTGGGTCTTCATGCAAAGGCATTGAAGTACCAGAGTTAGTATATCTTTCACAATGGTAGTGTTTTGTTGAGGGAGTATTTGGTGCATTGTGTACATATTTGTTCTGTTTTACAAATCATGATCTCTTTGTCACGGAGACAATGCAAAGGAGCTTCACCAGACTAAACCCTGGCATGATAGTACCATCAGGAGAGAGTGCAGTAACTCTGTGTTCAATCTGTAGCGCTGTGAGAGAATAAGAAAATGAAACTTGATGGTTATGGGGGGACACGCATTATGTCTCAAGCAGCTGAATAATGTGAAAATTCCATACTTTTCATTGGATGTTTGATTCCAGATAGTTTAGATGCATCTGCAGAGCCCCACATGTCGATTGCAGGCTCTGAATTAACTCTGAACACTTTAATGTGTGACGCTGCATTGATTGTCATTTATACGCAATCCTGTCAGCAGCTAAAATAACCTCATCCTGATACAGTTAGCCATTCTGACCTCCATGGAGACCATGGTTCTGCTCTATTGGAGATGGAAGACAACTTAGAGAATGGAACCAAAATGTCGTTTTTATGCCTCCTCAGAAAACCATATTAAATTAATTAGATTACTTACAGTGTGGAAACAGGCCCTTCGGCCCAACAAGTCCACACCATCCCGCCGAAGCGCAACCCACCCATACTCCTACATTTACCCCTTCAACCTAACACTACAGGCAATTTAGCATGGC
>NW_025199091.1:3125-5894 GCF_004010195.1 Chiloscyllium plagiosum
TGACCTCTTCCTGTTCCTTTGTAAGTGATTCCAAGTGTGAAATGCTCTCGTTCTGATCACGTGTAAGTGACGTGTGGGAGTGAGCAGACTATTTCTCTTCCTGTGTAACGGCACGAGGGATTGAATAAGCTATAATATGTCTTGCCAAGTAGTTTTGTTTGGCTGAAAGACTTCCCCATATTCCTGTGAACCCAGATTGAGGTGCTGAATGAGCTCCTCCTTTAACTGTTGAAATGTACAGTGCTGTTTTATGAATGTTACCCAGACTTTAACAGCACGATATTTAATGTTGTTCAAGTTTTTTTTTTAGATATGAACACAGATTGCTTCTGGAGCTGAAGGGGGACAATTTGTTCTGAACATTATTCAAACTTCAACGATATCCGCACTTCTGCGCAGTTTGGACTCAATGGGCTGAATGGCCTCATTCCACACTGCAGGGATTGTTTGATGATAAATTGGAGATCCCTGTTCTAAAGGAGGATCCCCTGCAGTGATGTCCCACGGCTGAGATGATTGATGCCCTCTGATAATAAATATCTTATCTTGTGCTGTGAATGACTCCAGTAGTGGAGCGATCACAATCAATTATCATTAAGTGCGATCTTGGTCAGGGTCCTTGGTCTCTTCCTCAGTCTAGTACTGAATTTGTGCATCTTGCATTATTGTTCACTTCCTGGTTTATGGCGCTACATGTTGCAGAGGGCGTTTGAGCAGTTTTGACACGTTATTAAAATCAGAAATTGCTGAAGAAACCTAGCAGGTCTGGCTGTATCTGTGGAGACAGAGAAACAGAGATAATGTTTCAAGTCCAGCATGGCCACATTTCCGAACAAAAGTGGACAAAGGATGAGGGGAAACAGAGCATGTGGAGGTGCAATGCCACAGAGGAGGGGCTTTTGATTGTGGTGTAAGAGAAACGGACGTAAAATAGGTGTAAATTAAAGTGTGAATCGGAAAAATGCGTTGTTTGTATTGTGCGTAAGATAAACAAGACAAAGACAAGCTCATTGGGAGACAAGGAAAAGTAGGGAAACCAGGAAGCAGAATGCATGAAGAATGGAGAACAGCCATAATTGCTCCAGGCTGTGAAGTTATGGAATTTAATATTAACTCCTCTCGGTGGAAAAGTACCAAAGTGTAAAGTGAGGTGTTACTCGAGCTGGGGTTGTGCTTCATTGGAACATTGAAGCAGCCCAGGACCGATACGTTAGCATTAGAGCAATGTAGGTTATTGAAATAGGAAGCAATGAGAGTGTCATGGTTATTCAAATGCTGACAGTGGACGGGAGGGGAAAATGTGGTTAATGGTGGTGTCCTGCTGGAGGTGGTGGGAGGATGATTCCGTGTATGTGGAATTTAGTGCAGTAGGAAGTGAGGACAAGGGGAGATATATCATTGTTCTGGGAAGGAGGGGGTGGAGTGAGGACCGAAGTGAGGGAGTAGGGACAGTGACTGCTGAAGGCCCTGGGCACCGGACTTTGGGGTTTCTGGTTTGAAGTAAAAGGAGGTCACGTCACAGGCAGTTCATTGGAATGTGGCATCATCAACCAGAAACAACAAAGATGGAGAAACTGGGAGAATGGAGTCAGCCTCCGCTGATCATGTGTTCAGCCACATGCACAAGTTCCCACTGAATGATTGAAAATAACCAGACATCTAAATTGAGGATTTCTCTCTCACACCTGCTCTGAAGCGGGATGTGGAAATAGACCCAGAGGAAGGTCAGTGGGTGTACATGGGCACACATTCAAGCAGATATTCCATAATATTCAGAGATTATTGGGTTTTTTTCAAAAAGAAGGACTCGATAAGAAGATGAACCACCCATGGTTGACAAAAGCTGTCAAGGATACTATTCAATCACAATGTGATGAGTGTTTGTGTAGGATCGGGTTTAGGATGCTTAGTTTAAAGACAAAAAGCAGATGCTGGGCATGCATTTCAGCTGCGCTATCCGAACTCTCTCCCCCCTCCCCCAAGAAACCACTGCCATTGATGCTCTATCTTCTTCTCTGCTCGTCTCCCCTTTCTGATCCCAGGTTCTCCCTCTCAAATTACAGAGTACAATCTCTCACATTATGGACCCTACGCACTTCACCTGAAACTCTTTGATCAAGTCTACCATCGCTGCACTCGCGTCAAGCTGTGTTTTGTGACGCCACTTTGCCTCTGGTCTCAATGTGGATCGGCCTCTCCATTCTTGCTCATTCAGGAAATTTTTCTTCTTGGAATAAATCTAATTGAAATCACCTCTCCACCTTTGCACTGAATTCACAATTAATCCAAATTTCCAAAAGTATATTCAGCCTTCATTTCACTCTGCTAAAGGCAACTGCATGTCCGTCTGGTATCATAATTTCGTCTCTCACAAAGATTTATCCAGAGAAACGTTTTCACTGTCGACATCATCATCCCTTTTAGACAAAGGATTTCAGGTGTTTGACTTCTTCTTGGCATGAGTAAGCGTTTCATGCTGCCTTAGTCTTGTAACAGAGAAAAGCAAATCACAACATGATGTTTGTTTGCCTGTCATTTTCGATATTGCGTCAACTTTGCAGTGCTTAGCTCGAAATGATTGTTCTTGATGTTAGTATCAGATGGAGTGTAGGAGGTTGAGGGGTGAAATTCTAGAAGTATATAATGTCATGAGTGGCATGGATAGGGTGAATAGTCAAGGTCTATTCCAAAGGGCAGGGGAGATCAACATAGAGTACTTCGGTTTAAGGTGTAAGCGGGTAGATTTAAAAGTGACAAAGGGGCAACGTT